>NW_006239102.1:142035-164087 GCF_000226075.1 Solanum tuberosum | reverse complement strand
TAATTTGTGTGCTAGGAGATATGACCCTCCAAAGTAGACCCTCGAAAAAGGCTTCACTTGGAAATTTCGGATTTTGATACGGTTGCTCTAAAATTTGGGTTAGACCCATTTCCCACTCAATTTGACCCCCTAAACAAGAATATGAAGTCGGATTTTCGAAAAACGAAACGGATCTTTCTATATACAGCTAAACAAGTTTCCGGTAACTTCCGAAGCACATTTTTAAGAACTTTTTGGTCAAATTCAAATATAATCATTTCATTAAGTTCTCGACTCCAAAATCACATGTGAGGCTCTAGTTTCACTCTATCATTTTCAGAGTCGTTACAGGTCCTCTTCACGGCCTAGTACAAGTGTCGTGGTGCCTATGACGGGGAATGTAGGCCATCGTCAAATGAGTCTGTCAGTTGTTAAGTCAGAGACTTTTGGATCTTTTCCAAATTATTTTAATTCTATACCATGTCATTTTACTCTTTACCCAAATCCCTATATAAAGGTTTCTACACCCAAAATCTCCCAATTCAATTCATTCTCTCAATATCCCAAAAGAAGAACAATTTCATCCTTTTAAATATTTCTGTCTCTAGAAGCTTGAAGAAGAAGGCTAGGGTTTCAAGACAAGTCTTCAATTCCACTATTGATAGTAAGCTTTTGGCATCAAGGTATGATATTCTTCATATATGGAGCTCTTTCCTGAATAGAGTTCCTAAATTCCTCAATTATGAAGCTAGAAATCCCAAATTGAAGTTACGATTTTCTTATATGTCATGGGTTCCATTCAATATTGATTTATCTGATTGTTTTATGAAATATTTTACATGAATTGAGATAACTCCATTTTTTAAAGTTGATTCCCCATGAACCTATGTATACCACATGATTTTCAAGCTATGATGATACAATAAGGGTTTTGAATCATGAAAGAGGGATTTATGAAATGTGCATGTTCTTATGAAATTGATGAAAATGATGTAAGATTTTCTTTGAGAGTAAAGCATCCATGTTGTTGTTGTTGTGTTGTGAAAGGATTTCTCCTATACACACGAAAGCTTTATTGTGAAAGGTTTTCTCACATAAAGGATTCTTAGGGTTGAAAGGTTTTCTCAAATAAACTTTGAATCAAGATTTAAGGAGCTATTCTAATGAGACCTAGCTTGGATTGGTTGCTTAATTGTACCTTTGCATGGATGATATATGACTTTGCTTGGATCGGCGATATGACGTGCCCTTCTATGGATAATGAGACAAGTTAATACTAATGATTATTTTGTGTAATTTACTCTTAGCACTAAGTGGATATTGAGATGGAAGCTCTCTCGTTAGTAGAGGTCGGGTTTTTAGTAGCAATCTCCTTATCCCATAACTATGTGCCACCATAGGATGTGGTCTGACATAGACATTAGCTAGTGGATCCACCTAAGCTAGAAGTTCATGGTCTTACCTTGGCAAGTAGGACACCCTTTTTTCGGTGTGGGGTAGACACGAGATTCCATGTTCATAGCTCACATGGTCTCTCTGTCAGTTAAAGGTAAATTTCACACAATAATAAACTAAGGTTACTTTTATAAGTATCTCTTAACTATTTTAAAGACGTTAGCTTGCTTTGACAATGTTTTAAGATCGATGTTTTCTAACTCTTTTCACCAAATGATTTAGCTTGGTCGTTGCATGTTATGAAAATATACCTTTGTAGAATGATTTCATACGTTTTATGCATTGCTATCATGCTTGGTACATTTTTGTACTAACGCATACTCTTGCGTACATTTCTTATAAAATGTAGGGTCCGACGCTCCAGATTTGTATTTTCGAGGCTAAGAATATCTTAGTAGAAGTTGAAGATTGGTAAGTCCTCATGTTTCAAGGACGAAGCCTTTATTTCATATTTGTTTTTTACATTTTCAGTTTTGTATGTGATGTACGGGTTACATCCAAATCACTTCTTATGTACTAGATGGCTTTGAGACAATGTTAGACTTCCGCTTTATTTTATAAAACTCTTATATTTTGAAATTGTCTTTTAAAATTATCTTAAATTTATATTATCTTTTTTATGTATGCTAAGTGGTCTGTGTAGGGCCTCTTGGGGTCCTATACGCCATGTTACACTCACGGTCTACCTTTGATCGTGACATTTTTCCTTCTTGGATATGTGCATTTATGAGATTTCATTCATGTTGGGTTGTTAGTTTCTTTCCTACTCTAATCCTGATTGTTTGAGTCTCATTCGAGGACGAATATTCCCAAAGGGGATATATTGTAACAACTAAGGAGTTGGAAAGTCCAAAGGAAAAGGATAATGCAGAAAAATCTGTCTTAGAGTGGTTTTACAAGTCAAACCTATGAATCGTAGGAACTCCTACAGACCATAAGAAGTGAACTATACACTCATGGTGAAGTTTTTGAAAAATCAAGTTCCAGTACCTCAGTTGACGATTGACCAGGACAGTCCATCAACCTTTGTACGAGTTATAGATAGGTCTCATAGGTAGGTCCCACACTTAGTATAAATTTTGAGGGTCAAGTTGAGTTCTACAGTTGGGATCTAAAAATCGTATAAGGTTCTACGAGTCGTAGACCAGTCCCGCCAAAGTTTGTCCAGTTTCAAAAGTTTAAGAACTTTTCTATGATTGACTAGCAAGGTCCGTAGAAAATCCTGCGGACCGTAGGTCGAAACTGCATAGGGGTTTCGGTAGTTATTATAAAGGGATTTTTGAGTATTTTCCCTAATTTTTTAAAACCAAAACTAAGTAATTTTGTCTTCATCCTAATGCCTTATAAGGCTTTTTGAGTCCTAAAGTAACCACTCATACCCCATTCTCCTCAATCCCTAAAACGTAGCCAAGTTCATCCTCCCCAAATTCTGTGAAAACTAAGGAACAGGAAGAAGCTAGGGTTAAATCAAGTTCATAAATCCTCAACCTTTGTGGGTTTCATTCAATTATGGTTTATTATTTTTTATTAAGTCTTATAATGCATGATTTAATTTTCATACATGATATTTAGTCAAAATTACACTAACCCATGTCTAAATTATGTTTTTCAACTATGAAATTATGATGAACCAATGAACCTATGAACTATGAATTTATGAAGATATGCATGTTTTTTGTGAAATTATTGTAAATTAGTTGGGGATGCTTTGAAAGGAAAATATTAATGCTATTGTGAAATGATTTCTCACTTACTATTATGATCATGATTGTGAAAGGTATTTCTCACAAAAGTATGCACATTGGTGAAAGGTTTTCTTGTCTATGCTGAATTGTGTTTAAGGAGATATTTTATGTTTTGATTTAAAAAGTGTGGATTGGTATTGATCATTGTCTTTCCTATGTTATATTGATATTTGACTTTTATTTATTCCATTTAGATTTAGACTTCGCACCGAGAGGGCTTAGAGGAAGAGGCTCAAATAGGACAGTATCTAGTAGCAACCTTTAGTCCCAAACTACATGTCGTCATAGAATTGGCTTAAATGACCTAGCAAGTGGATCCATTTTAACAAATGATGATGTGTACAAATTCTACCTTGGCGAGTGTAATACCTCGGATTTTGGAAAGGAAGAAAAAGGACTGTTTGGCCTATAGTCTGGTTCTATGAGTCCCATTTACGAATCATAAAAGCTTTTACGGGCCGTAGGTGGCAACCACAGGAAGAGGGAAAACAAATTTGTAAAACCTAGTACCAGTACCTTTTATACGGTTCACTAGGACGGTTTGTCGTTCTTTGTACGAGTTGTAGGTGGGTCTCGTAGGTGGGTCATAGACTTAGTGAAATGTTGAGGGGTCAAGTTGGTTTCTATGGTTGGTGTCTACGAGCCGTAGGAAGACATGTGAGTCGTAGGCAGGTTATGTCAAAAGTCGGACCAAATCTATGGTTTCTAAACTTTTCTACGGTTGACCAGTTTGGTCGTAAGAAGTTCTACGGACCATAGGTCCAAACCATAGAGAGAGTTCCACAGTTATTTCAAAGGGATTTGGTGTTTTTACACTAATTGTTTTAAATAAAAAATAATTTGTTTTGGCGTTCATCCTAAGGCCTATAAAAGGATTTTTGAGTCCTAAATTACCCACTCAAAGCCCATTCTTCTAAATCTCCAAAAGTTAACCAAATTCATCCTCCCCAAATTCTCTCAAGACAAAGGAAAAAGAAGAATATAGGGTTAACTAAAGTTCATCAATCCTCCATTCTTTTTTGGCTCTAAGTATCAAGGTATGTGGGTATTCACCCATGGAGTCCTTTCCTCCATAGGGTCCCCACAGTTTCCAATTACTCAATTCAATTTCAATTGACTAAGTTAGGGTTTCAATTCAATCTTTGTGGCTTTCATCCAATTATGATTGATTATTGTTAATTAAGTCTTCTCATGCATGGTTTAATATTAATACATGATAATTAGTAGAAATTACATTGACCCATGCGTAAATCATATTTTTCAACTTTGATTCTATGATGAACCCATCAACTATGAATTTATGAAGATATGCATGTTTTCATTACTTTATTGTAAATTATTTGGGGATGCTTTGAAAGGAAAGTATCCATGTTATTGTGGAAGGATTTCTCACTTACTATTATGATCATGCTCGTGAAAGGTATTTATCAAATACAGATTCACATTGCTAAAAGATTTTCTCAATCATGTTGAACTAAGTTTAAGGATCTATTATATGTTTTGATATTGAAAGATGTCGATTGTTATTGATCATTGTCTTTCCTATGTTATATTGATAATTAACTTTTATCTATTCTGTTGGGATTTTGATTATCACCGAGTGGTCTTTGAGGTGGAGGCTCAAATAGGGTACACTCTAGTAGTAACCTCTAGTCTCAAACTATGTGCCCCTGTAGGATTGTCATAAATGACCTAGCTAGTGGATCCACTTTAGCAAATGATAATATGTACAGATTCTACCTTGGCAAGTAGACTCCCCTTTTTTTCCGTATGAGGGATATATCGGATTCCATGATATAGCTCTCATGGTCTTGTTTTTGGTTAAAGCTAATATCCCACAAAATGATTATGTTTCTTCAAAGCTTTTCTTATGTATCTTACTTCAAAGCATTTGATCATATTTCATGATTTACATGTCATCATTTCTTTAAGTCTTCAAATGTTCAAAGAATGATCATTTTTACATGTTTTAAGTCATTCATGATATCATGCCTATTTTATGCATATTTCATCATACTTAGTACATTTCATGAACCAATGCATACTTGTGCCTACATTTTTTCACTAAATATAGGGTCCAACGTTCCTACCTCTCAGTATCGTGGCTAGTTGGTCCTGCCAGATTTCAATAGCTTGTTAAGTCCTCATATTCCAAGGACTAAGATACATTTACATGTTCATCTCTTTCTTTAATTTTTGGATGATGTATGTGGTGCATGGGTTATGTCCCAACCACTTCTTTTAAATATTTAGATGGCTTATTGAGACTTATGATTAGACTTTCTCTTTTTTAACTCTTTTATGCAATAAAACTATGACTTTGAACTCATTACTTCTTTTATCTTGTATGATGTATGCTATGTGACTTGTGTAGGTCCTCTCGAGGTCATATACGCCATGTTAGGTCTAGGGTGTACTTCGGATTGTGACAAACTTGGTATTCAGAGAACAAAGCTTAGAAAGGTCCTCGGATGTCTCATAGCCACATCAAGTAGAGTGTTTTACATGAGTGTAAAGTCTACCACATTTATGAATAGGAAGCTATACGATGTTCAGGAGATTCCACTTCTTTCATCTCTCTAAAGTCATGTGATAGAGTGTAACTCTATATGTCTTTCTTTCTTTTTTTCTTTTTTTTTTGAAAATCTAATATGAAGTAGCTATTTCAAATTTACAAGAGCTATACTTTACATAATGTCGTCATATAAACAGCACCAATCCTTATTTTACATGAACCAATACACTGGGAAAATAGCTTGATCCACTCTCTCCAACAAAAGTAGATAGATTTTACAATATAACTACATACTAGGATCATGGCATAAAATTACCCATAGTTTGACAACATGTTTGAGAGACTGTCTCAGAATCGCGCAGTGAAGGGCCTTTTGGAAATGACAGAGTTTAGATGATTTTTGTTCAACTTTCTCCTGCGAAGACCACTTCCCCAATACTGGTTGTGCAATGTAAATGAGTCAGTTGTAATGTTATTTCCATCATCATTTCGATTCCAGTGGTAGATAGCATGTGTTCTATTCTTGATATCTAGAGTCGAATGACCATAGCTGGCTTCACGGAAAGTAGAATATTCTGGCTGGGGATCTCTAAATCTTGAAGCAAGACCTTCTGAATTTCCTCCATCACCAACAGTTATCTAAATAGGAGCTACCTTATCTGGTATGGGATAAGCATCACCACCCGAGACATTGTAGTGTATATTAGATATGCTATATGATCTTTCATAAGCATGGAGGTGGCCAGCAAAGATCACATTGACTTTGTATTTGACAAACCATCTTTCGTAGGCGGATCTCATGCTTTCCCCTTCCATGAAATGGGCTTTATTACTGTTGTAGATAGGAACATGCATAAGGACTATAAGCCAAGGAGTTTTCTCTCTGTTCACCTTTTTAAATTCATGTTTCAGCCAATGCTATTGAGGTGTATATTTTACAAAATGGGAATAGCTTGATAGGATATGGCCCCTTAAAGTGCATATGTTAGGAGGAATGTGAATGAAAATGTGGAATAAGAAGCTCCACAACTTCTGACCAACCCTTTGGTCGAAAAAGTTACTTATGCAAAGATTCGAGCTACTTTTCAAGTGTTGGCTCAAGACAATAGGGGGTAGTTCACATGAACCAAAGTATGGGTACAGAAACAACTAGAGTAAGGGACTTTACTCAGATGAATCTCCTGAAGTTTAACAGTACTAAGGTGGAGGAGGATCCTCAAGAGTTCATTGTGTATAATGTTTTAATGATTATGGGAGTGGTGCTGGTGAATAAGTCAAAATTGGTCGCTTATCAACTTAAGGGTGTTGCTCAAGTTTTGTTCAACCAATGGAAGGAAGAGAGGGTGGTTGATGTGGATCCTCTTGATTGGGAAAAATTTGAGGTTGTTTTCCCTGATAGGTTATTTCCCCTTGATAAAAGGGAGGCAAAGATACTTGAATTTATCAACCTTCCACCAAGAAATTTTAGTTTGAAGGAGTATGTGTTGAAGTTTACTCAATTGGCTAGGTATGCTTTAACTATGGTTGCAGACTCTATAGAAAGGATGAGTAAGTTTATTTTGCGTGTGTCTGATATGGTGATTAAGGAATGTCGTACCGCCATGATTTTTAAGGGAATGGACATTTCTCCATTAATAGTTCATGCTCAACAAATTAAAGAGAAGAAATTTAACAAGAAGTCTAGAGAGGCAAAGAGGGCAAGGACCGGTGATGGTGACTTTTCACACTTAAGGTCTGATGGACATAGTTATTCTTGGTTCCGACAAAGGTTTTTCAATGAAGTTTCTCCAATGCTCTGGCTCAGAATTTCAACAAAGATAGGGTGTCTAACCCTAAACCTCAAGGAGGAAATGGTGGTGGAAATTGATTTTGGTTCCCGCATGCCAAGAGAGTGGCAAGAGTCACCCGCAAAATGTTTGATGGCCATGGATAATTGTTTTGGTTTTCGCAAGAGTGGTAAACGCTATAGAGATGTCCATCTAGACTTGAAAAGGGTAAAGATGGTAGGAAACCTCCGCCTAGTGGTTCAATTTTAAGTGCCCCAAAAAAATTGGTTTTATGCACTTCAAACCCGTCATTACCAAGAGGATTCTCTCTATAATGTTTCTGATAAGTTGAATTTCTTTCATCTTGATGTTTATGATTTTCTAGATCCCAGTGCTACAATATATTTCGTGACACCATATGTGGCTATGAGCTTTGATATTCTTCCAGATGTGTTGTTAAACCTTTTTTCTATCTCTACTCCTATTGATAACTCTATTGTGGCTAAGAGAGTCTATAGAAATTATCCCATAAAATCACTCATGGTAATATTTTAGAGTTTGATATGTTAGATTTTGATGTTATTCTTGGTATGGATAGGATCCATTCTTGTTATGCTTTAGTTGATTGTAGAACCCGAGTGGTCAAGTTTCAATTTCCAAATGAGCCCATCCGATAGTGGAAAGAAGGAAATTATATGCCTAAGGGTCAGTTTGATTCTTGTCGTAAAGCTAGAAAAATTATTTCTTAGGGTTTCATATATCATCTTGTTCGGGTTAGGGATAAGGATTATAAAACCCCTATTCTTGAGTAGGTCCCTATTGTAAATGAGTTTGCAGAAGTGTTTCTCGAGGATTTACCTATTATTCCTCCCGAGAGGGAAATAGACTTCGGTATAAACCTACTCCCAGATACGCAACACACCTCTTTTCCTCCTTAGCTATGGCTCAGGCAGAACTTACGGAATTGAAGGAGAATTTGAAAGATTTGTTGGTTAAGGGTTTCATCCGACCAAGTTCTCTCCATGGGGTACCCTAGTTTTGTTTGTCCTTAAGAAAGGTTGTTAAATTTGCATGTGCATTGACTACCAGTAATTGAACAAAGTTACCATTAAGAACTAGTAGCATCTTTGAAGGATAGATGATTTGTTTGATCAACTCCAAGCGGTGAGTTATTTCTCTAAGATTGACCTCTGTTAGGGTTATCACCAATTGATTTGGGAAGGAAGATGATATTCCAAAGTCGGCTTTTTGAACTCGCTATGGTCATTATGAGTTTTTGGTAATGTCGCTTGGGTTGACCAATGCTCTGGCCGTGTTTATGGACATGATGAATAGAGTGTTTAGACAATGTCTAGACATGTTTGTGATTATATTTATTGATGATATCTTGATCTAATCTCAAAGTAAAGATGAATATGCCAATCATTTGAGAATCCTATTGCAAATTCATAAGGATTGTGAGTTGTATGCTAAGTTTAGTAAGTGCAAGTTTTGGTTTAGATCCATGGATTTTCTTGGTCACATCATTTCTGGTAAGGGTATTGAGGTGAATCCTATGAAGATGGAGGCAATTAAGAGTTGGCCTAGACCTCTATCCCCTTCAGATATTAGAAGCTTTTTGGGTTTGGCTGGTTATTATAGAAGGTTTGTGGAAGGATTTTCTTTGATTGCATCTCCACTGATGGAGTTGACCCAAAAGAAACTTAAGTTCCTATGATCGAAAATGTGTAAGAAGAGCTTCCAAGAATTGAAAGATAGACTTACCTCCGCTCTGATATTGACAATAGTAGGAGGATCCAATGGGTTTGTTATTTATTGTGACTCTTCAAGGATTGAACTATCATTTGTTCCTATGAAAAATGAGAAGGTTATGACTTATGCTTCAAGGAAACTTAAAATTCATGAAGGGAACTATCCCACCCATGATTTGGAGCTAGAGGCAATTGTGTTTGCCATAAAGATTTGGAGGCATTACCTATATTGAGTCCATGTTGAAGTCTTTACTGACCACAAAAGTTTGCAATATGTGTTCAAACAAAAGGATCTAAATCTTCATCAAAGGAGGTGGCTTAAGTTCTTAAAATACTATGACATAGTGTTCTCATCACCTCGGTAAGCCAAATGTGGTGATGGAGGCTCTAAGTAAAATATCAATGGGTAGTATTGCTAATGTTTAGGATAATAAGAAGGAGTTGGCTCTAGATGTTCATAGATTGGCTTGATTGGGTCTTTGGTTGATTGATCCTAATAAATATGGTGATATGGTTTATAATGGTTCAGAATCGCCTTCTATGGCTGATCTGAAAGCCTAGCAAGGTCTTGACCTGATCTTGGTTGAGTTGAAGGAAGTGTTGCTTAAAAATTCTATTGAGGGTTTCTCATAAGGGGAAGATTGTGTGCTTCAATAACAAGGTCGTTGTGTGTTCCCAAGGTTAATGACTTGAAAGAGCAGAAAAAGCCCATAATTCTTGATATTCCATTCACCCCAGAGCCACCAAGATGTACCATGACTTGCGGGGGGTCTATTGGTTGAATGGAATAAAGAAGGATATTACAGAATTTGTGGCCAAGTTTCCTAATTGTCAACTAGTGAAAGTTAAGCACCAAAAGTTGGGAGGTTTATCCCAAGATATTAGTATCATACTTGGAAGTGGGAAGATTTTAATATGGACTTTATTATTTGCTTACCTCGCACCCGAAGGCAACATGACTTGATTTGGGTTATTGTAGATCGTTTGACGAATTTGGCTCTGTTCATTCCCATCAAGGTCTCTTATTCGGTGGAGGACTAGGTTAATTTATACCTAAGGGAAATGGTGAGGTTGCATGGAGTGCCCCTATCCATCATCTTCGATCGTGGTACTCAATTTTCTTCTCAATTTTGGAAGCCTTTCCAAAAAAGTATTGGTACTCCTGTCAAACTTAATACGGCCTTTCATCCTCAAACTGACTGAAAAAATAGAGCATATTATCCGAACTATTGATTTCAAGGCTAATTGACATGATCACCTACCTTTGATTGAGTTCGCATATAATAATACTTATCATTCAAGTAATTGTATGGCTCCATTAGAGGCTCTTATGGTAGGAGGATTAGATCTCAGATAGGTTGGTTTGAAGTTGGTGAGGTTGCTTTTATAGGTCCCGAGTGTGTATATCAGGCTATGGAGAAGGTTCGACTTATAAGAGAAAGGTTGAAAATGGCTCTAAGTCAATAAGAGTCCTATGCCTATGTTAGAAGAAGGGATCTCAAGTTTGATGTGGATGATTGGGTTTACTTGAAAAATTCACCTAAGAAGGGTGTCATGAGGTTTGGTAAGAAAGGGAATCTTAGCCTTTGTTATGTTGTTCTATATAAAATAATGAGCTACATTGGAAAGGTATCTTATGAACTTTATTTGCCTAATGATTTAGGATCGGTACATCCAACTTTCCAAGTCTCGTTGTTGAAGAAATGTGTTGGTGATCCGACATCAATTGTACCATTTGAGAGTCTTGGTATAAAGGAAAGCCTTTCATATGAAGAAGTTTCGATTGAGATTTTGGACCGCCAAGTTAAAAAGTTGTGAAATAAGGAAGTGGCATCCGTAAAGGTCCTATGGAGGAATCAAAGGGTTGAGGGTGCTACTTGGGAGGCCGAGGCCGATATGATGTCCCGTTATCCCCATCTCTTTCCCTTCGATCCTACTTTAGCTTAAGGTATTTAGTTCCTCAAGTGCCATCCTTATGTCTTAGTTATTCTCATGTTTCCTCATGCATGCATGCTCATGGAAACTTGCTTTTGAGATTTTGATTTAACTTCACTAATTGTGTCATGATTATGTGCATTGACCAAGACTTGCATAAATGCCTTATAGAATGATGTTTTGAATATATTTTAGTTTAGGATTGATGCTGCATTTTTATGAAGTTGCATTCTTGTTGGGCTATTAGATCTCCTCCCTTACCCTCTTTGTACTGCCTTGAGCTCGAAGCAAGGACGAATGTTCACAAGGGAGAGATGTTGTAACACCTCAAATTTGTAAAATGAATAAAAAGGACTTTTGGAGTTGCACTCTGGTTCTACAGATCCCATCTACGGACCGTATAAGCTTTTTCATGCCTTAGATGGAAATTGTAGGAAGAGGGAAAATAATTATTGAAACCAAGTCCCAGTACCTTTTCTACGGTTTAGCAGGATGGTATGTCATTTTTTGTACTAGTCATGGGTAGGTCTCGTAGGTGGGTCTCAGACTTGGTAAAATTTTAAGGGGTCAAGTTGGTTTCTACGGTTCCAGTCTACGGGCTGTAAGAAGACCTACAAGCCGTAGAAAGGGTCTGAATATATGGTTTCTGAACTTTTCTATGATTTACCAGTAAGGTCTGTAGGAAGTTCTATGGACCATAGATCCAACCCGTAGAGAGGGTCCGGCAGTTATTTCAACAAGCTTTTGAGTCTTCTTCCTAATTGTTTTAAATCAAAACTAAGTAGTTTTGACCTTTATCCTAAGGCCTATATAAGGCTTTTTGAGTCCTTAACTACCCAATGAAACCCCATTCTCCAAAATCCCCAAATCTTAACCAAATTCATCCTCCCCAAGTTCTCTCAACACCAACGAAGAAGAAGAAGCTAGGGTTAACTCAAGTTCATCAATCCTCCATCCTTTTGGGATCTTAGTATCAAGGTATGTGGGTATTCACCCATGTAGTCCTTTCCTTTATGGGTTCCCCAAGGTTTCCAATTTCTCAATTCAATTTCAATTGACTAAGTTAGTGTTTTAATTCAATCTTTCTGGTTTCATCCAATTATGATAGATTATTGTTGATTAAGTCTTATAATGCATGATTTAATGTGAAAATATGATAATTAGTTGCAATAATATTGACTCATGACTAAATTATGTTTTTCAACTATGAATCTATGATGAACCCATGAACTATGAATTTATCAAGATATGCATATATTCATGATATTATTGTAAATTATTTGGGGATGCTTTGAAAGGAAAGTACCAATGCTACTATTTAAGGATTTCTCACTTACTATTATGATCATGATTGTGAAAGATATTTCTCACGTATGGATTCACAATGGTAAAAGGTTTTCTCATCCATATTGAATTGTGTAAGGAGCTATTCGATGTTTTGATCTTGAAAGATGTGGATCGGTGTTGATCATTTCCTTTCCTATTTTTTTTATTAATTCCTTTCCTATATTATATTGATATTTTACTTTTATCTATTTCGTTGGGATTTAGACTTAGCATTGAGAGAGCTTTGAGGTGGAGGCTCAAATATAGTAATCTCTAGTAGGAACCCCTAGTCCCAAACTACGTTTCCCTGTAGGATTGTCTTAAATGACTTAGCTAGTGGATCAACTTTATCAAATGATTATATGTACGGATTTTACTTTAGCAAGTAGACTCCCCTTCATTCAGTATAAGGGATGTACTCGATTCCATGACATAGCTCTCATGGTTTTATTGTTGGTTAAAGAGAATATCCTACAAAACATTTATGTTTCTTCAAACCTTTTTTTATCTCTCTTACTTAAAGATATTTAGTCATATTTTATGATTTACATGGCATCATTTTTTTAAGTATTCAAATGTTCAAAAAATGATCATACTTACATGTTTTAAGTCATTCATGCTTTCATTCCTATTTTATGAAAATTTCCCATACTTAGTACATTTGATGTACTAATAAATACTTGTGCCTACATTGTTTCCCTAAATGTAGGGTCCGACGTTCCTACCTCTCACTCGCGTGGCTAGTTAGTCCTTCCAAATTTTAAGATCTTGGTGAGTCATCATGTTTCGAGGACCGAGATACATTTACTTGTTCATGTATTTCTTTAGTTTTCAGATGATGTATGTAGTGCATGGGTTACGTCCCAACCACTTCTTTTCAATTTTGAGATGGCTTATTGAGACATATGATTAGACTTACGCTTTTTCAAACTCTTTTATGGAATAAAAGTATCGCTTTGAACTCTTTACTTTTATTATCTTTTATGATGTATATTATGTGGCCTGTATAGGGCTTCTCGGGGTCCTATACGCTATGTTACGCTTAGGGTGTACTTTTGGTCGTGACATAAGTAGATTCCCCTTCTTTTGAAATGAGGGATATATCGGATTCCATGACATTGCTCTCATGGTCTTATTGTCAGTTAAAACTAATATCCCACAAAATGACTATGTTTCTTGAAAGCTTTTCTTATGTCTCTCATTTCAATGTATTCAACCATGTTTTAATTATTTACATGGCATTGCCTCTCTAAGTCTTCAAATGTTCAAAGATTAATCATGCCTACATGGTTTAACTAATTCATGCTATCATGCCTATTCTATGCATATCGCCCCATACTTAGTACATTACATGTACTAATTCATACGTGTACCTATATTATCTCATAAATGTAGGGTCTGACTCTCCTACCTAACACTCTCGTGGCTAGTTGGTTCTTTTGGATTTCAAGAGTCTGGTGAGTCCTCATGTTCCGAGGACCGAGACACATGTACTTGTTCATATCTTTTTTTAGTTTACGAATGATATATGTGGGGCATGGGTTACATTCCTGTAACGACTAGGAAAATGATAGGTTAAACTAAAGCCTAAACGTGAGGGTTAATGTCATGAGTTTAGGGAAAGAGCTAAAGGTTTTGGCATGTAGACAATGGTTTGGGAACCTAGGCTACCTAAAACTAGGCCTAGCTACTGCCTCTATGGACCACAAGGGTCTACACGACCCGTGGTTGCCACCACGAGTCGTGGTGTCACCCATGGTTGGCAAGGCAGTAAGCCCTAAAAAGGTGCAAAGCCAAGGCACCCCTTCAGGAGCCACTTCACGGTTCGTGGTCTTGACCACGGGCCATGGGAAGGCTCGTCGGGTTGCCTTAGCTTTAGGAGGGTTGTGTCTTGATGAAGGAGCTACTTCCCCAAAGACCACCTGAGCCACCACGAGCTGTGGTTCCCTAGACGGTTCGTCAAAGTGGTCCTCAAGGTCACTTGGTGGCAAGGCAAGCAAGGCAACTTGGCCAAGCTACTGCCTCCATGACCACGACCATCACCACGACTTGTGGTCTTGACCACGGATCATCAGAGGTCTCGTGGACTTGCCTTAGGCCTTGGAGGGCTTGGCAAGTTGGAGGAGTACACTACCTAGGGGACCACGAGAACCACCACGAGCCGTGGTGCCCCTCACGACCCGTCCAAGTGGGCGTGGTCCTTGACGGGCTGTCTTAAGTTGAGGGTGTTTGAGTAATTTCATTTTAATTAATTAATTTGTGGGGTTGATTTTAATTGTTTTATATCACTAGTATATACAGTTTTAAGTATTTAAACAAGTCATTTACTCCTTATTTCCCCAAATCAAATCAAAGAGTTCCTCGTTTCAAAAATTCTCTCTTTAGAAGTTCCTGAAGAAGAAGAAGAAGAAGTGGGAGCTAGGGTTGTGGATTCAAGGCGTTTCTTCTTCAAAATTCATGGGGAATAACAATCAAGGTATGGTGATCCTTCATATAGGGTTAGCTTTTACCCCTAGAGTCAATTCAAAGTGATTTTTTAAAAGATTTCAAGTTGATGAAAAACCTAGGGTTTTACTAAAATCATGGGTTCCTTCATCAAATGTTTTCAAATATTTATTGATGACATAATATGATTTTATTAGTGTTTAATTGATGATTTATGATGAAAATACTCTATGAACCCATGAATTCTCTCAATTCCTAAATTGTGCCTTTAAGAAATGGGTTTGTTGATTATGAAAGCTTATGAATGGAATATGTCTAAATTGCTTTGGGTTATTGAATTGTATCATTGTATATTCCTTAATTATGGTAAATTGGTGGTGTGTTGATTATTTGAGATCCATCGCCTTGAAGGCATGGTATAAGGAATTGAAGTATTATCATGATATCTTGTATATGGATGTGAATTCAATGAAGTTAATGTGATTATGTATTGAATGTAACTGTATCAGTATTGAAAGTCTATTTCTCAATTTGACACTTAGGAATGTTGATGATAGACTGTGAAGGGTTTCTGTGATGAGATGTTCAAACTTGAATTGGTAGGGTTAGGCATCGTATTCTTGTATAAATGAAAATAATGTGGATTGATGTATCTTGATTTCGTAGGCTAAGGCATGCTTTTCTTGTATTGATGAATGTGACCTTCAATGTAATATCATGTCTAGAATTGGTAGGCTCATGCATCCTCTTCTTGTATAATGAATGTGTCTTGACTTGATGAATATGAATCGATAGGCCAATGGCATTCCTTTCATAAATAAGTGATGAAGTATTCTAGGCTATGTCTTTAATCGGTAGACCTAGTGTTGGAAGCCCTTCATGATGAGTCTAGAAACTAATGTGATGATAAACCTTGAATCGGTAGTCCTAGTCTTGGTAGCCCTTTCATGAGTGAAATGATGAACCTTGTATCGGTAGGCCCATTGTTGATGTTACCCTTCTTGGAAGGTCAATGAGCTGTGCTTAATATACCATGAATCGACAGGCTTATGGCATTCCTTTTATGTGTAATGGTGTGTCTTGGGTCGATAGGCCAATAGCATTCCTCTCAAGCACAATAATGAAATGTAAATGAATATACTCTATGGGAATGGAGGCTAAGCACCGAGTGGATATGGTAAGATGGAAACTCTCCCAATGTTAGTCTAAGGGTTCCAATGAACATCTTCCTATCCCATAACTATGTGCCCACATAGGATTTTAGCGAGTGGATTCCATCCAAACTAAATGTACCTAGTTCTACCTTAGTTAAGTAGGACAACACTTTATGGTGTGGGGCCATACGACACCGGATTCCATGGTTAGCTCTCATGGTCTATGTCGGTTAATGCCTATTCCCATCATGTGAGATATGCATTATGGTTTCTTGAGAAGTTCTATGAAGTGTGGGTGGTAGTATGGGATGTCATCCATGCATTGTATGAGTAGGCTTTGAGAGGATCATAGTGAGTTATCTATGTCTTAATGACTAATGTATGAAAGTGTCCTTAATGTAGTTAATGAAGAATGTTGACTTATATGCTTAAATGTGACTATGCATACTATACTTGGGTTGTATTATGAGTTATTTTCCTCTTGTCATGTCTTTTAAAATGTTTATGTCTGTTATGTTGAGTATTGTGTAAAGATGGAAAGTAAGGATGGTAAGTTCACTTTTGATGACCTTAATGTGGTACTTTAGTGTGGGTGGAGGTATGAGACGCTATCCATACATTGCACAAAGTATAGCATGAGACTTACTTGAGGTGAAGGTCTAATGTGAAGGTAATGGTTTGCATGTTGATTATGTTCCAAAGTGATGTTATGACTTGTATGATGATTATACTTGTATTTGATGTCTCTTAAACTATTGTACATGATATTTATAAAAAGTGGCATTATGCATGGTTTCCAACCAAAATGTCCCTTTAAAGCATGCTTTTCCATGGTCATCAAACTTAGTACATTTTTGTGTCCTAACCCATATTTCTCTTATTTTACTACTAGTGTAGGTTCCGGCAAGTGAGTTGATATTCTCTCTAGTTCAAGGGCTTGGATAGAGATTTCTCCAAGGCTAAGTAGTATGCCCTCATAGATCGAGAAAAAGTGTTTAGATGTTTCATTTTCTTTCATGTAATAGGCAATTGTTAGTCTTTTGATTGTAAAGGGTCGTGACCCTACTTTAATTTTCAAGATATTGTTTTGATGACCATGTGAGACGATAGACTTCCGCTGTGTTTCAAATGTTTTTAAATGAAGTTTTGATTTCATGGATTTAAATAAGTTTTAATTCCACACTATTTCTATATATCAAATGTTATGAATGCTAAGAGGCTTGCACGAGACCTATTTGGGGTCAAGTACGCCGTGTAACTTCCAGGGTATAGGCTCGGGTCGTTACAAACTTGGTATCAAAGAACAGGATTTTGGAAATGGTTTTGTTTAGGGTTGATGTCTCATAAGCCACTTCTAGTAGAGTCTTGTTCATCGGTGTGAGTCACGACACATCTATGAGCGAGAGGCTATAGGACGTTAGGAAGTTACACTTCTTTCATTATTCTTGAAGTCGTGCCTTAGAGTTTAGCTCTATAAGTATCCTTTTCCTAATCCTTCTCTTGTGTTTATAGGATATGAATACAAGAAGGACGCCCGCAAGGAGGGTGGAAGAGGAAGTTGTGAATGAGGGAGTTCCTCCCCAAGATCCCTAAGGTCCTCAAGGTGACCAAGTTCTTCAAGACAACCAAGTCACGGTTGATGCTCCGGCCATGACTAATGATGAAATTAGGTCATCTTTTCTAACCTTAGCCCAAGTCATGACGGCTCAAGTTAATCGGGATGTGGGGCCTAGAGTGAATGCTAATGAGAGTAACATGGCCTCAAGGTGGAGGGATTTTGTGAGGATGAACCCTCCGGTTTTTCTAGGTTCTAAGGTGGGAGAGGATCCCCAAGACTCTTTGGATGAGGTGTATAAGCTAGTCAATGCTATGGGAGTGACTTCTATTGAAAAAGCGGAAATTGTCGCCTACCAATTGAAATATGTTGCCCAAATTTGGTTTACTCAATGGAAGAGCAATAGGCCTATAGGAGCGAGGTCTATAGATTGGGAATTTTTCAAGGAAGCTTTCCCTGTAAGGTTCTTTCCCCGTGAGAAGAGGGAGGTTAAGATGGAGGAGTTTATCAACCTTAGGCAAGGTAATATGAGTGTCCTAGTTGAGGAAGAGTGTCGTACGAAAATGCTCCATGATGACATGAATATTTCTAGACTTATGATGTATGCTCAATCTATTGAGGAGTCCAAACTTAAGAGGAAGAATAGGGAGTTGAACAGGTTTAGGTCCGTTGAGCAAGGTCAACCTATGTTCAAGAAAAGAGCTCCAAACAAAGATTCTTCAAGCACTCCTAAGGTTAACCAAGAGAAAGGTGGTGAATCGTAATTTTCTAAACCTACTTGCACCACTTGTGGTAAGAGACACTATGGGAAGTGCTTAGCTGGTACTAGTGGATGCTATGGGTGTGGAAAAAAGTGATCACCAAATGAGAAATTTCCCTACTCTTACCGCCAAAGGAAGGGAGGCCAAGAAAGCTTCTCTTAGTGGACTGGATCTTGATGCCCCAAAGAGGAATCGTTTATATGCCTTTCAAGCTAACAAGGACAAAGGAGCTAATCCGGATGAAAGCACCGGTAAGTAATTGTTCCTTATGGTTATGAATGTCTTGTTAAGGTTCTTATGTTGTTTTTCATGTTAGCCTTAGTTGGGTTTTCTTCTTAGTGGGGATGGTATGTTGAATAGTAGGTTGTGGTGAGTTTGGATATCCTTGTCACTTTTTTCTATTCCTATTCAAGCTTGAGACCAAGAGTTCCTTGTAGCTTGTTTCATGTTTTGGAGTCATTTGTGATTATGAGTTTCCATGGACTCCTTATGATATGCATGTTTTGATGAAATTTATGTATAAATGAGAAAATGAGTTTCATGATTGTGTTCCTCATGTTGATATGCATCTATAATGAGTTGCCTAAATACTTCACGACTTGACTTGATTCAATATGTTTAAATGTGTTTTCGGAAAGAGTTGCATAATTGCCTTATGATGTTGTAATGAGCATGATGTGAGTTGGAGAAGGAAGTTCCTCCAATGAAATGGTAAAATGTTGATGTTTTGGTGCATAATGAGTTTGTAGAATTAGTTCCTACTTTCTTGTATTTGCATTGAGCTTGATGATGTGGAGTTGATATTTCCTCCTATGGTTGTGTGACGTATATTGATGTGTCATGCATGATGGGCTGCTAGTCTTGAGTCGGATTTCCCTTAAAGTGTTTAAAGTGTCATTCGAGGACGAATGTTCCTAAGTGGGGGATAATGTAACGACTCGGAAAATAATAGGTTAAACCTAAACGTGAGGCTTAACGTCATGAGTTTAGGGCAAGGGCTAAAGGTTTTGGGTGTAGTCCATGGTTTCGGAACCTAGGATACCTAAAACTAGGCCTAGCTACTGCCTTCCTAGACCACGAGGGTCTTCATGACCCTCGGTGGCCACCACGAGTCGTGGTTGGCTATGCAGTATGCCCTAAATAGGTGTAGAGCCAAGGCACCCCTTCACGAGCCACTTCATGGCTAGTGGTCTTGACCACGGGCCATGGGAAGGCTCATGGAGTTGCCTTAACTTTAAGAGGGTTGTGTCTTGATGAGGGAGCTACTGCTCCAAAGACCATGGGCACCACCATGAGCCGTGGTGCCCTAGACGGTCCATCAAATTGGACGTCAAGGTCAACTGGTGGCAAGGCAAGCAAGGCAACTTGGCCAACCTACTGCCTCCATGACCACGACCATCACCATGACTCATAGTCTTGACCACGGATGGTGGGAGGTCTGGTGGACTTGCTTTAAGCCTTAGAGGGCTTGGCAAGATGGAGGAGTATACTGCCTAGGGGACCACGGGCACCACCACGACCCGTGGTGCCCCTCACAACCCGTCCAAGTGGGCGTGGTCCCTGACGGGCTGCCTTAAGTTGAGGGTGTTTGAGTAATTTCATTTTAATTAATTAATGTGTGAGGTTGATTTTAATTGTTTTATATCACTAGTGTATATAGTTTTAAGTGTTTAAACAAGTCATTTACTCCTTATTTCCCCAAATCAAATCAAAGAGTTCCTCCTTTAAAAAATTCTCTCTCTAGAAGTTCCCAAAGAAGAAGAAGAAGAAGTGGGAGCTAGGGTTGTGGATTCGAGGCGTTTCTTCTTCAAATTTCTTGGATAATCACAAGTAAGGTATGGTGATCCTTCATCTAGGGGTAGCTTTCACCCCTAGAGTCAATTCAAAGTGATTTTACTGTAACGATCCGAGAGCACCCCCCTAGTCGTTACCGGCGTATTCTACCTCGAAGAGGTCTTATACAAGCCCTTAGTATTCATCATAACATGTATCATAGAATAAAAATCACGGAAAATTTTAAAACTTTTACTTCGGAAGTTCAACTTTCACTTCATATATAGAAAAAAAGAATCTAACTTTGTCACAATGCACCATCTAGACATAGAAGTATCGAAAATGGAACTTAGCCCTTACATCAATAAGAAGTCTTGCAAATAGTTTGTACAACAATGTCTTTCAACATAAGCAAAGAACTAAACATAGAAGCTAGATCATAGGGTCTTGTCCTCGGACTTGAGAACTCACCAACTTGGGGAAGCAACTCCAAGTGTCTTGAGAAGTAAGCTTGAATCCTCAACGGCCCGAAGCTAACTGTTTGCAACTCTAAGTGTCTTGAGAAGTAAGCTTGAATCCTCAACGGCCCGAACGTAAATGTTTGGGGAAAAGGGAGAAAATATGGGTTAGTACAACACACGTACTATGTATGGCTACTATGCATAAAAACCATTGAAACATGCATAAAAGGACATTTTATTCAAAACATGCTTTTTGCTAAGTAAATCCAATATGCACACATTTAAGTATCATAATCCAAACCAACATAATATCATCCCAACATGTAGACAACCCAAGTAATACTAGTGCAATGCAAAGAATAGAACCCCATAACCCTATTCAAAGCCAAGTATCACATTAAGCAACCTACTTCATGCATACATTCATAAGATCATATTTCATCATAACTTACCATATTCATAATGATCATACATAGCATAGCTTCAACATACATAAGTCATAATCTTCAAAATCATAAGAGAACACTACTACAACCATCTCTTAGGATCCCACAACTGCAATGTGCAAGAGAAGTCCCATACCCTCTCTTACACTATGTAGAAACCCTTAAGAAAGCCCTAGTAAGAGTTCACACCTTTCATACCTTCATTTACTTTTACATTAGGGAAATATTGCAATAACCAACATAGACCATGAGAGCTATATGGAATCCGGTGTTCTACTCCCACACCAAAAAGAGAGGGTTAACACTTGCCTAAGGTGTAACTATTCGTAAATAGCTATCTAGGTGGATCCACTAAGCTAGAGTCCTATGTGGGCACATAGTTAAGGGTCAAGGAGATTGCTTCTAGAAACCCTAACTTACTAAACGTAGGGGTTTCCATCTTATGAGACAACACATACCGTAGCTAATTCGGACTTGCTAAATGTAAGGAAACCCATGTGGGGAGCCAGACTTACTAAACGTGAGACCCCCATCTCATTTACATGCCCTTTCGATGCTCAGCATCTAATTCCCTTTAGTAATCATCTTTAGTCATCACATAAATTCACATTAGCCTTTACTAGACTCTTATGTAGACATCTTACCATAATAGCTCATATGTGTTCATAAGTGAGTAACAATCCTTTCACTTTAAAAACACTTAGCAAGTGAGTAAACCTTTCACTTTACATTACACTACAATCATGAGAACTACCTTTCAATCATATAGCAATCATACCATAACATACATACATACATACTTCATAGCTAATTCAAGTGTAGAGGGTTAAGGATGAGGAAACTAGGTCATCAACACCACAACAACACATTAGGTATAGCATCATTACAATCTAAGTAATTCACCTTTCATAACTGAGTTCAAAGAAGAACTAACCTTTATACCTGCTTTCCCTTCATGGGACATTCATACTTCAATTACCAAACA
>NW_006239102.1:139655-141646 GCF_000226075.1 Solanum tuberosum | reverse complement strand
CTTGGAGAGTTGTTCTTCTTCTTGAAGTTCCAATCTTCTTCAATGGAGTTCTTGAGAAGAGAGAGAGAGTAGAGAGAAGGAGGAACTTTAGGTATAGATCTTTGGGGTTTTGTGTTTTGAGTGATAAAAGTGAGATAAATTTACTTAAAAATCATTATATACACATCCCCAAAATTACCCTAAATACCCCTCACTTAGATGGACTCTTTAATGAAGTGAAATAGATTTCTGAATTTTTGCATTTTAGTCGCGAAACAAGTCCGCGACGCGGAGCTGTTCCCTGAAGATATTTGGAATGAAATTTTGAGACAGTAGAGTCCACGACATGACCGCGTTGCAAACTGAAATTTTTATCCTTGGGGGAGCAAGTGCGCGACGCACATCTATTCCCTCCAAGTGCAATCTGCAAGCTGCCTTGGCAGCTTGCTTGGCTAAGGTTGGGGTCCTCCTCAGGGTCCCTTAGGGTGGCCCCGGGGAGTCGTATTCGAACGTTTTGACCCTAGAAACATATGTTTATCTAGTTTAAACCTTTTCACCAGATTATACCATCATACGACACTCCCAAACCTTCCCAAAACCTAAGGACACACTAGAACACATTCTTCTCTGGTTTCCGGAAGTCGCGGTCGTTTCTTGACGTTTAGACTTCTACTCTTCCAAACCAAGTCAATTACATTAGTTTAGGTTTATAAACATCATTTTAACTATTTTTAAGTCATTATTCATAAGGTGAGGCTCTAACTTAAGTCATAGTATTTCCGGGGTGTTACAATATCCCCCCCTTAGGAACATTCGTCCCCGAATGTCACTTGGTCTTCTTTCTAGGGAGACAACGACTCAAACTAGCAGCACAACAACCAGTCACATCAACAACATCATATCATCATATCATATAGGGATTTAATCCACAACATCACTATGCTCAAAACTCTTACTCACATAAGTATAGGAGGAACTACCTTCTCCATATTCAATGAGCATTGACATATATATTAAGCAATCAACAAGACATTTCTTTAGCGAGACAACATCAAGCATGCTCATAACAACTCTCATGAAGACAAGATCACACAACATCTATCGGTGCAATTTCAATCATGAGAAACAAAATTCATGAAAACTCAATTTACAACTTTAAGCATGAATTTTTCACAAAAAATATGCACATACAAGGAAATCATGTCATAATCATCAACACACATGAATTTCAATTTATACCTAATTAAGAGAGACTACTAAACCTCAACTTTGGCTAAGAGTAGGAGGAAAAAGATGGAATGGTAAGCGGGGACTTCATGGTCGGCCTCAGCCTCCCATGTGCACCCTGACTAGGTGGTTTCTCCATAGGACTTTTACGGAGGCAGCCTCTTTATTCCTCAACTTCTTAACATGACGATTTAAGATTTCAACCGGAACCTCTTCAGTCACCCCTAAACCTTCTAGATGGAGAATGGACACCGGGTCACCTATGCACTTCTTTAACATAGAAATATGGAACACCGGCTGAATCGGGGCCAATTCGATGGGCAATTTCAACTCATAAGCGACCTTTCCGACACGCTTCAAGATCTCATAAGGCCCAACATACCAGGGGCTAAGTTTCCCCTTTTTACCAAACCTCATCACCGCTTTCATGGGTAATATCTTAAAGTAGACCCAATGACCTACTTCAAATTCAAGATCTCTCTTTCTATTATCGGCATAAGACTTTTGCCGACTATGAGCCATTTTCAACCTATCCCTTATAAGTCAAACTTTTTCCATAGCCTCATAGACTACCTCGGGACCAAGAAGAGCAAATTCACCTACTTCAAACCACCCAACCGGAGATCGATACCTTCTACCATAAAGTACTTCAAAGGATACCATAGCAATACTCGAGTGGTAGCTATTGTTGTAGGAAAATTCTATTAAAGGTAGGTGGTCATCCCAATTACCTTTGAAGTCAATGACACACACTCTCAACATGTCCTCTAGGGTTTGGATGGTGC
>NW_006239102.1:138461-139447 GCF_000226075.1 Solanum tuberosum | reverse complement strand
GCCTACGGGTTTGAGGCAAACCTACCACGAAGTCCATATTGATCTCTTCCCACTTCCAAATGGGGGTATCAATATCTTGAGTTACACCTCTCGGTCCTTGGTGCTCGGCTTTGACTTGTTGGCAATCAAGGTCATGAGTTGGATAATTCTTCTCATGCACCTTGAGTTGTCTCGAGGCATAAGCTATAACCTTACCATGCTGCATGAGGACACAACCCAAACCCACTCGGGAAGCATCACAATATACTACAAACCCTTCGGTGCCCTCCGGTAAGGTCAAAATCGGAGCGGAGGTGAGCTTATCTTTCAACAATTGGAAGCTCTTTTCACAAGATTCCGACCATTCGAACTTGGACTTCTTTTGAGTTAAGGCCGTTAATGGAGATGTAATAGATGAAAATCCCTCAACAAACCTCCGGTAGTAACCGGCCAAACCCATAAAGCTTCGGATGTCGGAAGGATTCAAAGATCTAGGCCAACTTTTGACCGCATCGGTTTTCTTTGTATCAACTTCTATACCCTCACTAGAAACAATGTGACCAAGGAAAGAAACCGATCTTAGCTAAAACTCGCACTTGCTAAACTTAGCATAGAGTTGGTGATCTTTGAGGGCTTGCAATACTATCCTCAAATAATTCATGTGATCATCCTCACTTATAGAGTATATCAAGATGTCATCAAATCTGCTATGTCTCTTTTCATTCCGTTCCACCAATAAATCTCACGTAAGTCGCAATACATTTTGGTGGCTCCCGGATATATAGAGTATCAGGACCCATGGGCCTCCTCTAAAATTGTCTCTCTTAGGCCATCCACATCCGGCAAACATAATCTTCCTTGATGCCTAAGCACCCCATCTTCTCCTTGAGAGAAAGTTTCTATTGCTTTGTTGAGAACCGACTCTTTTAGTTCCATCAAAATAGGGTCAAGATGTTGCTTAGACTTCACGTCAACAACAACCGATGACTCGGAATTATGACGGACCA
>NW_006239102.1:115272-137582 GCF_000226075.1 Solanum tuberosum | reverse complement strand
CATACCGGTCACAACATCCGGAGAGCTCTCTTGATCACCTCGGGATTGGAGAGCATATAAGCGATTCTTCTTCAGAGTATCAGGATTTGGGCCACTTGCTTGTACTTGAGCATTTTCCCTTCCTTGAGCCTTTAGCATAGGGCAGTCCCTCCTCATGTGGCCTCTCTTACCACAACCATAGCAATTACCCGTGCCAACTAGGCACTTGCCTTCATGTTTTGGACCACACTTTGTACAAATAGGCTTCTCAACATAAGGACCACCACCTCTTGCTTCTTGAGGCTTGGGGGTAGACACTTTACCTTTGTTGACCCTTGGAGTTTTAGGAGGACCTTGGTTGGAAAACCTTTTTTTGAACTTTGGCTTATCTTGGATTTCAAACCTAACCTTAGAAGAATTTCCGTCATCGGTCATTGACCTTTTCAATTCTCTACCAACTCGCTTAAGCTTTTGCTCCTTAATTTTCTCGGCATGAACCATAAGGCGAGAAATGTCCATGCTTGGGATTAGCATAACCGACCTACATTCATTCACCACAAGATCGGATACACCCATAACAAATTTGTTCATTGTAGCTCTAGAGTCCAACACCAAAGTAGGAGCATGCTTGGACAATTGAGTGAACTTGAGGCCATACTCTTCACACTCATACCCCCTTGACGGAGGTTGATGAATTCTTGCATTTTCCTCTCCCTTAGTTGCAAGGGGAAAAACCTATCAAGAAAAGCCATCTTGAATGTAGCCCAAATTATCGGACCCTCTCTAATAAGTCTCCCATCCTACCATTGTTCATACCACACTTGTGCCACATCTTTGACTTGATAGGCGGCTAACTCCGCCTTTTCTAGAGAAGACACACGCATAGACTCTAGAACCTTAAACAATTCATCAATGAACCCTTGTGGATCTTCTTCCACTTTGGAGCCAAAGAAAGTAGAGGGATTCATCCTTGTGAAATCCCTTATCCTTGAAGCGGTAGTGCTAGCATTGGGTTTCACTTGCACCCTAGCATCCCTTGCAACTTCAGTGGCCAACACTTGAGTCCAATTATGAATAGCCGACTTTATCTCAACATTAGACATAGCCCCTTCTTCAATAGGAACTTCAGGGTTTTGAGAAGCTTAAGGGGGAACCACCTCATTCGCATTCTCCTCACCGGCGCTCCTTGCGTTGTTCCTTCTTGTATTCATTGCCTATAAGAACAAGAAAAGGAATAGAATAAAAGGGATAAATAGAGTTAAGACTCTTAGGCACGACTATGGAATAACAAAAGAGTGAAATTTCCTAAGCATCTCGTAGCCTCTCATTCATAAGTGTGGCGCGCTTCACACCCATTAACAAGACTCTACTCGATGTGGTATCTTGTGACACGAATCCTACATTATTCTCAACCTTATGCTCTTGATACCAAGTTTATAACGACCCGAGAGCACCCCCTAGTCGTTACCGGTGTATTCGACCTCGAAGAGGTCTTATACAAGCCCTTAGCATTCATCATAACATGTTTCATAAAATAAAATCACGGAAAATTTAAAACTTTTACTTTGGAAGTTCAACTTCACTTCATAGATGGAAAATAATCGACATAGACCATGAGAGCTACATGGAATCCGGTGTTCTATTCCCACATCGAAAAGAGAGGGTAAACACTTGCCTAAGGTGTAACCATTCGTACATAGCTATCTAGGTGGATCCACTAAGCTAGAGTCATATGTGGGCACATAGTGAAGGGTCAAGCAGATTACTTCTAGAAACCCTAACTTACTAAACGTGGGGGTTTCCATCTCATGAGACAACACATATCGTAGGTAATCTGGACTTGCTAAATGTGAGGAAACGCATGTGGGGAGCCGGACTTACTAAACGTGAGACCCCCATCTCATTTACATGCCCTTACAGTTCTAAGCATCTGATTCCCTTTTGTAATCATCTTTAGTCATCTCATAAGTTCACATTAGCCTTTAATAGACCCTTATGTAGACATGTTACCATAATAGCTCATATGTGTTCATAAGTGAGTAACAATCCTTTCACTTTGGAGACACTTAGCAAGTGAGTAAACCTTTCACTTTACATTTCACTACAATCATGAGAACTACCTTTCAATCATATAGCAATCATACCATAATATGCATACATACTTCATAGCTAATTAAAGTGTAGAGGGTTACGGATGAGGAAACTAGATCATCAACACCACAATAACACATTTGGTATAACATCATTACAATCTAAGTAATTCACCTTTCATACTTGAGTTCAAAGAAGAACCAACCTTCATACCTTCTTGCCCTTCGTGGGACATCCATACTTCAATTACCAAGCAATTCATAACCAATACATAATACAAGGTAATTCATGAAGTAATAACATAATCAACATCAATTCATAGCCTTCAATCAATATCCAACACAAACTAGGGTTAGAATTAGGAAAAGAAGGAGAAACATGGGTCTAATGGGGAATTCTTCAAGAAACCACCAATACAACATAAATTCATCCATAATTGTTCATATAACATCAATCAAAGTCAGTTTATAACATCAATTTCTCTTTAGAAGAAGAGCCACGTTTTTGGATTGAAACCTAGAAATTGGAGATTTTGAAATTCATCTTGAAGGGGCCTCTTGGGGAAAGGAATCCCAAGAGTGATAAGAAACCATACCATAAATATGAATTAACCACGAAAGTCCGATTTGAGACCTTGTAGAGTTTGTCTTCTTCTTGAAGTTCCAATCTTCTTCAATGGAGTTCTTGAGAAGAGAGAGAGTAGAGAGAAGGAGGAACTTTAGGTTTAGATCTTTGGGGTTTTGTGTTTGAGTGATTAAAGTGAATTAAATTGACTTAAAAATCATTATATACACGTCCCCTAAAGTACCCGAAATACCCCTCACTTAAATGGACTCTTTAATGAAGTGAAATAGATTTCTGAATTTCTTCATTTTCGTCGCGGAACAAGTCCGCGATGCGGAGCTGTTCCCTGAAGATATTTGGAATTAAATTTCGAGACAGTAGAGTCCGCGACACGACCGCGTCGCGAACTGAAATTTTTCTCCTTGGGGGAGAAAGTGCGCGACGCGCAGCTATTCCCTCCAACTGCAATCTGCAAGCTGCCTTGGCAGCTTACTTAGCTAAGGTTGGGGTCCTTCTCGGGGCCCCTTAGGGTGGCCCCAGGGCGTCGTATTTGAACATTTTGAACCTCGGAACATATGTTTCCCTATTTTAAACCTTTTCACCAGATTATACCATCATACGACACTCCCAAATCTGCCCAAAACGTAAGGACACGCTAGAACACATTCTTCTCTAGTTTCCGGACGTCGTGGTCGTTTCTTGACGTTTAGACTTCTACTCTTCCAAACCAAGTCAATTACATTAATTTAGATTTATAAACCTCATTTTAAATAATTTTAAGTCATTATTCATAAGTTGAGGCTCTAACTTAAGTCATAGAATTTCCGGGGTGTTACATTTTCAAAGTTTTCAAATTCATGAAAAACCTTGGGTTTTTACTCAATCTTATGGGTTCTTTCATCAAATGTTTTCAAATGGTTGTTAATGATATATTATGATTTTATTAGTTTTTAATTGATGATTTATGATGAAAACACTCTATGAACCCACATATTCTCTCAATTCCTAAATTGTGCCTTTATGGAGTGGGTTTGTTGATTATGAATGGAATGTGTAAATTTCTTTGGGTTATTGATGCTTATCGTGACCAAAGATACTAATCTATTATACTAGTGTCTACGATCGTCGATAATATAGTAACCCAACCAAGGGTTGGGGTCGTGTCCCAAGGGAGTGGTTTTGAGAATTAATAGAAAAATAAAATTTAGTTCTAACTAGTTGTAGTTAAAGACATTAACGATTAAAAATATTGTAAATTAAAAGGGGTGACACAAAAGGTGTCAAAATATCAAAATGGGGGGTTTTGTCACAAGTAGTAAAAACACAAAATACAATAAAATCAAGTATAGGGACAAGTTCTTGGGGTGTGACCGCAATACAAGGTGAGATAAATCGTTTGGTACATGCTTTCAATAGGAAATTTGCAAGATAATAGTGACTAGGCTAAGCTTTTAGATGGAAATAAGTTCCCTATCGGGCAACTTACCCCATTTCAAATGTGTTTCTCTCGGACACCCCATTTGCCGCATGAAGTCCAGCCTACACCTTACCCCACTCACTCTCTTGAGCTGAATGTTAGGATATGGGACTAGGGCTCACCCTCTCGGGCTGAACCTCATGTCGACCCACTCTTTAGGCCATCAGTCTAGTAGTTTTGGTTTCGCGACCTCCCTCTCGGGCAAGCCGAAATAACATGGGTGGTTTTGTATTTGCAACTACAAACCCATTAAATTAAACCACAACCACTAGGTGAAATCACCATTAAAATACATCTAACCTTTCAGCAAGAAAGACCTAACAATAATATCAGCACATTTGCTAAATCACACCCCAAGAATGGGGGTTTTTAGCCACACATCATGAAATAACAAAATACACCTAAAATGATACTAAAGTCAAATGGGTATAAGGAATTAAACCTTGATTTAAGAAAAGGAAGAAGAATGGACAAAAACCCACTTCCAACTTGGGGAAGATGAAATCCTTCTTACTTCAAGTCTCCCCAAAAAAAACCCTCTCCAAACTTGACAGAAAATATCCAAAAAAGTACTATTCTATTAGTAGAAAATTAAAATAAAAGTTCGACTCTTAAAACTACAACTCTAACTAGTATTTATAGCTTCCACAGAATTGTGCTGCAGCGGATCATTCGGCGTTGTCAGTCGGAATCGCTGATCAACTAGGCGATTCGCCCTTCGGGGTAGTTCATCGCCGTCTTGCACCATCCATCAACATCATCATGCTCTGGGTCATTGGGCGACATGGTACTGCTTCGCGGAACTGTTCGGCGATGCGCCGACTGCTTCCTTTTTCCGCCAACTTGATCCTTTCCTTCAGGGCACAGCATACTGGAACAAAAGGCGACGTAAGTCCCTTCGGCGACTCGCCAAGTGGACTCGGCGATCCTCAGGCCTTCATTTCTTCGTTCTTTTTAGCCTTTTCATTCCTTTTTGCGACGTAGTATTCATGCTTTCCTTTACACATCAAATAACTGAAACTTAAGGAGTTTCATTAGATTTTGAGATAAAATAAGCATTTGGGGACACAATTTCTATTAAAATATAGCCCTAAATGAGTCCAATTTGTGGACTCATCAACACCCCCAACTTAAACTTTTGCTTGTCCTCAAGCAAACTCAAGTTCAGCTGTTCAAAAAGGGTATCTCGAACAGTGTTACACACGACTCAATCATGAATGCACACAACAAGACTCAATTTACTTATGCAAAGATCAAATGTGCACTCAAAGATTCAAGTTGTGACTCACCAATATCAACGAATTGCATGCTCACAATACTTGCTTCAAATGCAAGTTCAAGCTCAATTATAGTGTTCAAATGCCCTCACACAAAGAATGATTCCATATTCACACAAAAGGTTTCACAGTTTAAAGCTTTGGAATCAGATGCAACACTCACACTCACAAAGAAGAACATAATGCATGATTTCACCCATAGGTTTGCCCGTATTTTCCAGTCAACATTTGTTTCAGCTCACTCAAGATTAAAAAGGTCTTTTCAAGGCTTGTAATGGGACTGAGTGCAAAGGTATGGTCATTTAGGCTCAGTGACTTTCATCCTCATGAGATGTGGTGCTCACAACACTTCCTTCCCTTTCCCTTCATAATTTTCTTTACTGCTCATGAGTCATCCTATTATTCACTTCGCATGAATTGTTAGGAACCCCTTTTCATTTTTCAACTTTATTCCACAACTTTTCTTTTTCATTTTTTTTCTTTTCTGTCTTTTTCTCTTTTTTTTATATGGAGGGGTTCCATTTTTCTCAAAATCATAGGTAAAAGGAGACTTCCCTTGCACTTCATGACTTGCCCCTATCTTTTCAACACACCCCCAACTTAGGCTTTTGGCCTAAGTTGGCTATTCAACTAACCACAACTTCATGAGGATTATGGGTGATGGATTAAGATAGGTCTAGTTTTCATCAAGTTTCTTCCAAAGAAAGGTAAGGCTCAATGGATGTTCAATAGATAATCACACTCACAAGGTAGGTCATAAAAGAGGTATGCGTCAAATTGGCTCACACTCTTCGAAGTTGCCTAAGATCATATCAAGAGATAGAATCACTCAGTTGACCGGACCAATGGGGAAAATTCTAGGATTTATCATGCATGGTTCAAAGTAAGCTCATCACACTAGGCATTGACACTATAGTCAAACAAGACTCCTAACTTTCGCTAGTGTGCACTGATCATCACAAGAGAATCAATTTGATACTAGGCTAGTCATAACGAGATACAAAGAGTTCACATATTGTTTATGCAACTTCATTTGGCCTCATCGTAGCCGTACATTCATGTTCGTTCGATTGAGAGCACCATTCAAGTCATCGATATTGATTGGAACCGAGACTCATTTTTTTGCAAAAGAACAACCACATTCAAGAACATAAAGCGGGTGGCGAAAATGTGCGAAAAATTTTAAAAAAATTAAAAGGGTAAAAATCGTTTTGCAATTTAAAATAAAAGGAGTCATAAGCTCAAACATCCACGAAAAGCAGTGTAATAACACAATAATAGCTCACAACCCAAAATATATAATCAAAATAAATATGCACAAAGGTGGGCCTCACCCCACCACAAACAAAAATCATTTGTCCTCAAATACTAATAAAAGTATCCAAAAGTAAAAGTAAGTAAGACAGAGAGGGAGGTAAAGAAAAGTCTTATCTATGCAGTCTCTCCTTCTGTCGGGGCCTCAGTGCCCGGTGTAGCAGTTTGAACTTGGGCATCAGTGCCCGGAGTCACCTCAGAGGGAATAACAGTGACAGATCCATTAGGGGCTGCCAAGGGTGTATCCGCCAAAAAGGTCTGCACAGCTGCATAGAATCACCGGGACCACGAAAGAATATTAGGATCTCTGATAGTGGTCTTCCTGTCAGAAGTAGGCCTCTTGGCCTTGCCTTTATTTCCAGGTGGAGGTTCTTGTCTTCCCTTCTTGGGAAGATTTGACCCCCCTTCATTTATTGTGATATCTCGTGCTCTTTTCCAGGGTGGCATGAAAATATTGGTCTTTACCATATCTTCGGGATACTCAAACTTCTCCCTGCTAGACTCAACAACATTCAAGCACAAACCCACAAGATTTAACCGATTTTAAGGCACAAAAATATGGGATTTTCACAATATAAACACTACGAGAAATATTTTTACAAGCATAGGTAAAAACAATTAAGATCGGAGAGGCGCAGCGCACATCACTAAGATAAGATCATTGCAAATGAGTACAAAATTGCTAAAAATAAATTTGGGGTTCGGAAAACCAACCTTAGATGTCGATTAAAATACTTTTGAAATGCTAGGCAGCAATGTAATCCACTCCGAACAACAAATCAACGACTAAAATACTTTAAAATTGCAAAAGTATAGAAACTAAGGTGCGGATGTGAGTTTGTGACGATTGAAATTGAGGAAACGTGAAGAGTTTGAAAGTTTAAACCTTTGGCCTTTTAAGAAACCATCGAGTTCTCGCCCACTCAGTGACATTAGTTGTGCTCGCCGACCCACTCGGTGAGTCACCGAGTGGATACTTACCTCACAGAGTTTTACTGGACCTCTAATTAAACTGGGGGTCCAAACGGCGAACTAGATCGCATTCGCCGACCAGGTCGGTGATTCTCCAATAATTTCCTGCGCACTCCGAGTTTTACAGACTCCACTTTGAAGTCGTCTTTAGTCCAACGGTGGTCTATGTTGGGGTCGCTGACTACTTCAATGATGCGCCGATTGGACCTTTGGCTCGCCAATTTACACTTTTCACTCACTTTCCATGAGGCCATCCCTCTTTTGGCTCTGGGTTTAGAGAAAATAGCACTTGGTCCATTTGGGATCTTTGTCATCATTCACACTCATTCTTCCTGTTTCAACACACAAACAAACAAAACAAAACTAAAAATTAAGTTAGTAAACTACGACTAATAAAAGCAAAATTCTACTTTACTAATAATTCTCAAGAAACACCACTCCCCGGCAACGGCGCCATTTTGATGCTTATCGTGATCAACGACACTAACCTACGGTATGAGTGTCCACAATCGTCGATAATATAGTAACCCAACCAAGGGTTGAGGTCGTGTTCCAAGGGAGTGGTTTTGAGAATTAGTAGAAAAATAAAATTTAGTTCAAACTAGTCGTAGCTAAAGATATTAACGATTAAAAACATTCTGGGGTCGTGTCCCAAGGGAGTGGTTTTGAGAATTAGTAGAAAAATACAATTTAGTTCTAACTAGTCGTAGCTAAAGACATTAACGATTAAAAACATTGTAAATTAAAAGGGGTGACACAAAGGTGTCAAATATCAAATTGGGGTTCTTTTCACAAGTATTAAAAAAAACAACAAAAATAATAAGAAGATCAAATATGGGGACAAGTTCTTGGGGTGTGACCGCAATACAAATTAAGATAAATTGTTGGGTACATGGTTTCGAAAGGAAATTTGCAAGATAATAGTGACTAGGCTAAGCTTTAGATGGAAATAAGTTCCCTTTCGGACAACTTACCCCGTTTCAAATGCGATCCTCTCGGACACCCATTTGCCGCATGAAGGCCAGCCTACGCCATACCCCACTCACTCTCTTGAGCTGAGTGTTAGGATATGGGACTAGGGCTCACCCTCTCGGGCTGAACCTCATGTCGACCACTCCTTAGGCAATCAGTCTAGCGGTCTTGGTTTCGCGACCTCCCTCTCGGGAAAGATGAAAACACCTGAGTGGTTCTGTATTTGCAACTACAAACCCATAAAATTAAACCACAACCACTAGGTGAAATCACCATTAAAATATATCTAACCTATTAGCAAGCAAGGCCCAACAATAATATCAACACATATTTGCTAAATCACACCCCAAGAATGGAGTTTTTTAGCCACACATCAAGAAATAACAAAATCCACCTAAAATGATACTAAAATCAAATGGGTATAAGGAATTAAACCTAGATTTAAGCAAAGGAAGAAGAATTGAGAAGACGCACTTCCAACTTGGGAAAGATGAAATCATGTTTTCTTCAAGTCTCCCCAAAAAAAACTTCTCCAAACTTGAGAGAAAATATCCAAAAAAGTATTATTCTATTGTGAAAATTAAAATAAAAGTTCAACTCTTAAAACTACAACTCTAACTAGTATTTATAGCTTCAACAGATTTGTGCTGCAGTGGATCATTCGGCGTCGTTAGTCCGAATCACCGATCAACTTGGCGATTTGCCCTTTGGTGTAGTTCATCGCCGTGTTGCACTAGCCTTCAGCATCGTCGTGCTCTGGGTCATTGGGCGACATGGTACTGCTTCGCGGAACTGTTCGGCGATGCGCCTACTGCTTCCTTTTCCCGCAGACTTGATCCTTTCCTTTAGGGCTCAGCACACTGGAACAAAAAGCGAAGTAAGACCCTTAGGCAACTCGCCAAGTGGACTCGTTGATCCTCAGGCCTTCATTTCATTGTTCTTTTCAGCGTTTTCATTTCTTTTTGTGACGTAGTGTCCATGCTTTCCTTCAAACATCAAATACCTGAAACTTAAGGAGTTTCATCAGATATTGAGATAAAATAAGCATTTGAGGACACAATTTCTATTAAAAAATAGCCCTAAAAAAGTCCAATTTGTGGACTCATCAGTTATTGAATTGTATCATTGTATATGCCTTAATTATGGTAAATTGTTGGTGTGTTGATGATCTGATATTCATGGCCTTGAAGACATCGTATATGGAATTGAAGTATTATCATGATATCTTGTATATGGATGTGAATTCGATGAAGTTAATGTGATTATGTATTGAATGTAATTGTGTCATTATTGAAAGGCTATTTCTCAATTTGACACTTAGGAATATTGATGATAGAATGTGAAGGGTTTCTATGATGAGATGTTCTAACTTGAATTGGTAGGCTTAGGCATCATATTCTTGTATAAATGAAAGTAATGTGGATTGAAGTATCTTGAATTGGTAGGCTAAGCCATTCTTTTCTTGTATTGATGAATGTGACCTTGAATGTAATATCATGTCTTGAATTGGTAGGCTCATGCATCCTCTTCTTGTATAATGAATGTGTCTTAACTTGATGAATATGAATCGATAGGCCAGTGGCATTCCTTTTATAAATAAGTGATGAAGCATTCTAGGCTATGTCTTGAACTGGTAGACCTAGTGTTGGTAGCCTTTCATGATGAGTCTAGAAACTAATGTGATGATAAACCTTGAATCGGTAATTCTAGTCTTCGTAGCCCTTTCATGAGTGAAATGATGAACCTTGTATCGGTAGACCCAATGTTGATGGCACCCTTCTTGGAAGGTCAATGAGCTATCTTTAATGTGCCATGAATCTACAGGCTTAGGGCATTCCTTTCAGGTCTAATGATGCGTCTTGGGTCAATAGGCCAATAGCATTCCTCTCAAGCACAATAATAAAATGTAAATGAATATACTCTATCGGAATGGAGGCTAAGCAATGAGTGGCTATGGTAAGATGGAAACTCTCCCAATGTTAGGCTCAGGGTTCCAATGAACATCTTCATATCCCATAACTGTGTGCCCACTTAGGATTTTAGCCAGTGGATTCCATCCTAGCTAAATGTACCTAGTTCTACCTTAGGCAAGTAGGATACCTTTTTACCGTGTAAGGCCATACGACATCGAATTCCATGGTTAGCTCTCATGGTCTATGTCGGTTAATGCCTATTCCCATCATGTGAGATGTGCATTATGGTTTCTTGAAAAGTTCTATGAAGTGTGGGTGGTAGTATGGGATGCCATCCATGCATTGCACGAGTAGGCTTTGAGAGGGTCATAGTGAGTTCTCGAAGTCTTAATGACTAATGTATGAAAGTGTCCTTAATGAAGTTAATGAAGAATGTTGACTTATATGCTTAAATGTGGCTACGCATGCTATACTTGGGTTGTATTATGAGTTATTTTCCCCTTGTCATGTCTTATAAAATGTTTATGTCTGTTATGTTGAGTATTGTGTAAATATGGAAAGTAAGGATGGTAAGTTCACTTTTGATGACCTTAATTAATGTGGTACTTTAGTATGGGTGGTGGTATGGGACGCTATCCAGACATTGCACAAGGTATAGCATGAGGGTTACTTGAGGTGAAGGTCTAATGTGAAGGTAATGGTTTGCATGTTGATTATGTTCAAAAGTGATGTTATGACTTGTGTGATGATTATACTTGTATTTGATGTCTCTTAAACTATTGTACATGATATTTCTAAAAAGTGGCATAATGCATGGTTTCCAACCAAAATGTCCCTTTTAAAGCATGTTTTTTGCATGGTTATCATACTTAGTGCATTCTTGTGTGCTAACCCATATTTCTCTTATTCTACTACAAGTGTAGGTTCCGGCAAGTGAGTTGCTATTCTCTCTAGTTCAAGGGCTTGGATCGAGATTCCTCCAAGGCTAAGTGGTATGCCCTCATAGATCAAGGACAAGTGTTTAGATGTTTCATTTTCTTTCATGTAATAGACAATTGTAAGTCTTTTGATTGTAAAGGTCCGTGAACCTACTTTAGTTTCAAGTTATTGTTTATATGGCCATGTGAGACGATAGACTTTCTCTGTGTTTCAAATGTTTTTAAATGAAGTTTTGATTTCATGGATTTAAATAAGTTTTAATTCCACACTATTTCTATATATCGAATATTATGAATGCTAAGAGGCTTGTATGAGACCCCTTCGGGGTCAAGTACGCCGTGTAACTTCCAGGGTATAGGCTCGGGTCATTACAGTTCCAACCACTTATTTTTAATGTTTAAATGGCTTATTGAGAAAAATGGTTACACTTCCGCTTTGTAAAACTATTTTATGTAGTAAAATTATGACTTTGAGCTCTTTAATTCTATTATCTTGTATGATGTATGCTAAATGGCTTGTATAGGGCCTCTGGGGGGGTCCAATATGCCATGTTATGTTTAGAGTGTACTTTGGGTTATGACAGGTATGATGGATATACTAGATTCCATGTTATTGGTCTATGTTGGTTAATCGTAAACTTCCCAAAATAATGCACTAAGATTACTTTCAAAGTATCTCACAAGTTTTTTAAATATGTTAAGCTTGCATTCACCATGATTATGACTTATGTTTTCGACCCTTTTAACTTATGATTTAGTTTGGTCATTGCATGTCATGTAAATTCATTTTTAGTATGATTTCATAACTTTTATGCATTGCTATCATACTTAGTACAATTCATTTGCTCTTTTTATTTCTGTTTTCATACTTTGTATGTGATATATGAGTTAAGTCCCAATCATATATTTTTGATGTAATAGATGGCTTGTTGAGACTATGTTAAACTTCCGCTTTTTTCAAACTTTTTTATGGTATAAGACTATCTCTTTAGATATCTTTATGTATAGTATCTTGTATGATGTATGCTAAGTGTCTTGTGCAGAATCTCTGAGATTCTATACGCCATGTTGCGCCTAGGGGTATACTTTGGGTCGAAACAAACTTGGTATTCAGAGTACAAGGTTTAGAAAGGTCCTTGGATTTCTCACAAACCACATCAATTAGAGTCTTGTTCATGAGTATGAAGCGCGCCACATGTATGAATAATAGGCTATAAGATGTTTAGGGATTTTTTCTTTTTTCATTACTCTATATTCGTGCGATAGAGTTTATCTCTATAATGATCCTCCTCTCCTAACCCTTGTTTATGCTTTTGAGAATATGCCTCTATGAAGGAATCTTGTGAGAAAGAATGTTCGTGAAAATATGGAGCCCAAGGTTCCTCAAATGTCGATTGACCCTTTGGCCGAGTAAGTGACTAATGATGAGGTTTGAGATGCATTTCACACATTGGCCCAAGCTATGATGGCTTAAGAAATAGAGAGGTTGTGGCTTCCCTGAACCCAAGGGTGGATTTTGCGTCAACAAGGGTGAGGTACTTTACTAGGATGAAGCCTCCACAATCTCATGGGTCTAAAGTTGAGGAATATCCTCAAGAGTTCATTAATGAGGTTTATATGATAGTGGCAATTATGGGTTTCACTTCAGTAGAAAAAGCGGAATCGGACACTAACCAACTCAAAGGTGTTTCTCAAGTTTGGTTTAACCAATGGAAGGAAGTTAGGGCAACAAATGTGAGTCCTTTTGATTAGGAGAAATTTAAGGTTTCTTTTATTGATAAGTTCTTTCCTCTTCAGATGAGGGAGGCAAAATTACTTGAGTTCAATAATCTTCGTCAAGGAAATATGAGTGTAAAAGAGTATGCTATGAAATTCACATAATTTTCCAAATATGCTCCAACTATGGTTACTGATCCAAGGGCAAGGATGAGTATGCTTTTGTCGGGTGTTGCCAACATGGTGGTCAAAGAATGCCTAACTGTCATTCTTGTTAAGGATATGGATGCCTCCCATTTGATTATTGATTCCCAACAAATCGAAGAAGGAAAACTTTAGGAGAAGACTAGGGATTCAAAGAGGGCAAGAAAGGATAATGGTGATTTCTCAAATTCAAGGTACGCTGGAGGTAAATTCTTAAGGTACTGGTTCTAGTGAAAAAATATTGTCCGGGGTAAGTGTCTAGCCGGTTCAAATGCATTTTTTTATTGTGAAAAAGGGGTCATAAGATAACAATTTTTCCTTCGATTGCTAGGTTTGAGAGTGATATCATCGAAGTGCTCAATCTTACCCTTCTTCGTGTTCTATTGGTGGTCAGAAAAAAAATAGGTTCCATGCTTCCCGATCTCGACAAGATCATAAGGGTTCTCCATATACGGCAATTGGTAAGTTATTGTTTTTAGCTTCTGGTTATGCATTTCTTGATACTGGGTGTTTCATTGGCTATGGTAAGACTCCATGTATGGTCATTATGTTTGAAGTCGACCTTGAAATATTTGTGGAAATTTCTTAACTATTTACTAGTATCAATGGTTCCGTGGTTGTTAAGACTTTGGTGCTATGCTTGGGTTGAACGAGATGGATTTGAAAAGCCTAGTGAGGTTTTGTCCCAAGGGATAGATGGTGTGATTCATGGTTGGTATGTGTGTGGAACTATCAAAATTGTTGGAAGAGTTCCTTTCTATTGTTTGTTATGTGAAAGGTCGGAGGCGATGTGATGTCTTAGTGTCCCTATCTCTTTTTATTATCTTTGGGTCTAGCTTGAGACATTAGTCCCTCATGTTCACTCTTTAGGATTCCTACGTTCTTAATCATTCTCATGTTTCCCTCATTCACACATACTCATAAAATATTGATTTTTTAGGTATGATTTAGCTTGATTGATTGCTTCATGATTATGTGAATTTGTGTATGATTTGCATGTGTGTTTATGAAAGGATGTTTTAAAGTATGTTTTAGCTTGGAGTTGATTTTTCTGCTTAGTTATGTGCATTTTGATGAATTTCATTCATGTTGGGATGTTAGTTTTTCTCATACTCTTTTCATGCTAGCTTAAGTTCCATTCGAGGACAAATATTCTCAAGGGGGGAATACCTTGGACTTTAAAAGGTTAAAATGGGTTAGCAGGCAGGTCCACAGGCCTAAACGGACCATGAACCCTTCACTGAAACCCTAAATAGTCTGTGAAAGGATTCACTGGTCGTTTAGAGGAGTGGCATGGCCATTAAAGTCAGCCAGGAGAATGAGGCCATCTACATTGCTCCCTATACGGACCGTGCAAAGTTGTGTGGATCGCTTAGGGTCCCTTTTAAGGCACTCCGTTAGTTTTTCAGTCAGGGATATTTTAGACATTCCCCTATGTGTTTAATACCTAAGTTATGTCGTTTTAACCCCTATTTTAAGCCCTATATAAGTTATTTATGTCCTAAAACTACCCATTCTAAATCATTCACCTAAATTCTAAATTTCACTCCAAGTTCATCCCCAAAATTCTCTATCTAAAGCTAAGGAAGAAGACGCTAGGATTTCAAAATCAAGTATCCAATTCCCCATAGCTTTTGGGCTTCGATCATCACGGTATATTAGTATTCACCTATGGAGTCCTTACCTCCATAGGTTTCACAAAATCTTCCAAGTTTACAAGTTAGATTCTCAATTCAAAAGTTAGGATTTTATCCAATCTTCATGAGTTCTCTTCAATTATGATTTCATTGATTGGTTTCTATATTTTATTCCATGAAATGAAGTAATTACATGTTTTTTAGTTGAATTCATATGAACTCGTGTATAATCCATGATTTTCATTATGAATATATGAAGAAGCTTATGAATTTATGAAGATATGTATGTTTTTATGAAAGCAATGTTCATAACTTAAGTAAGCTTATCAATGAAGGAATATATATATATATATATATATATATATATATATATATATATATATATATATATATATATATATATATATATATATATATATATATATATATATATATATATATATATATATATATATATATATATATATATATATATATATATATATATATATATATATATATATATATATATATATATATATATATATATATATATATATATATATATATATATATATATATATATATATATATATATATATATATTCAATGAACCTTGTCCACATGACATTAATGACATCTAGATTTGTCATCAATGCTTTTGATTATTTTCCTATATTAGGTTTTGATCAGTAGGATATCCAAATATGTCATCAATGATCATGGACAAAGTTACTAAAACAAATATCATTAGTAGTATGGCATTTTTAGTATGAAATTAATGACTATGGGTCTTATAAGGCTATTATGAAAAGATCATGAATGATGAAAGGTTTTATCATTCATGGTCTAAGGAACTAATCTATGTTGTTCTACCTTGGATTAATATCTTAATTGGACTTTTTCATGAATGATAATATGAATGTGATTGATGATTATTCCGTGGGATTTTATTTAGCATTGAGTGGGCTTTGAGGTGGAGGCTCAAATAGGGTTGTCTCTAGTAGCAACCTCTAGTCCCTAACTGCGTGCCCCTGTAGAATTTTTTTAAATGACCTAGTAAGTGGATCCACTTAAACAAAACATAATGAGTACGGGTTCTACCTTGGCAAGTAGAATCCCCTTCTTTCGGTATGAGGGATATTCCGGATTCCATGTTATAGCTCACATGGTCTATGTCATTTAATGGTAAACTTCCCATAATAATGAACTAAGGTTACTTTCAAAGTATCTCACAAGTGGTTTAAATATGTTAAGCTTGCATTGACCATAATTATGACTTATTTTTTCCAACCTTTTATCTTATGATTTAGCTTGGTCATCATTGCATGTCATGTAAAGTCTTTCTTAGTATGATTTCGTAACTTTTATGCATTTCTATCATACTTAGTACATTCCAGCTACTAATGCATATGTGTGCCTACATTGTTTCACTAATGTAGGTTCCCACACTTCTACTTTTGTAACACCTCAAAAAAAAACTTGTAAGGAAGGTTTCAAGAACGGTGGAATGGTCTAAGGAAGGGTCAAGGATGGTGGAAGAGTCCACGGTCAGTGAACCCATTCTTGAACCCAAGACCTTTGAAACAATTCTAAGGCAAGGGTTCAAGGACGGTGGAAGATCCCACGGTCTGTGTACCCATCCTTGAACCCAAGCCTTGTGAAAAATATTCTAAGGCAGGGGTCCAAGGAAGGGTTCAAGGACGGTGAAAGAGTCTACGATCATTGAACACATCTTTCAAACCAAGCATTTTTCACAAGGAAAGGGTCTAAGGAAGGGTTCAAGGACGGTGGAAGATCCCACGGTCTGTGTCCCCATCCTTGAACCCAAGCCTTGCGAAAAATATTCTAAGGCAAGGGTCTAAGGAAGGGTTCAAGGACGGTGAAAGAGTCTACGATCATTGAACACATCTTTCAAACCAAGCATTTTTCACGGAAGAGTCCATGGTCAGTGAACCCATCCTTGAACCCAGGCCTTATTAAAAATATTCTAAGGCAAGGGTATAAGGAAGGGTTCAAGAATGGTGGAAGAGTCCATGGTCAGTGAACCCATCCTTGAACCCAAGCCTTGTGAAAAATATTCTAAGGCAAGGCTCTAGGGAAGGATTCAAGGACGGTGGAAGAGTCCACGGTCAGTGAACCCATCCTTGAACCCAAGCCTTGTGAAAAATATTCTAAGGCAAGGCTCTAGGGAAGGATTCAAGGACGGTGGAAGAGTCCACGGTCAGTGAACCCATCCTTGAACCCAAGCCTTGTGAAAAATATTCTAAGGCAAGGCTCTAGGGAAGGATTCAAGGACGGTGGAAGAGTCCACGGTCAGTGAACCCATCCTTGAACCCAATCCTTGAGAAAAATATTCAAAGTCAAGGGTATAAGGAAGTGTTCAAGAATGGTGGATGAGTCCACGGTCAGTGAACCCATCCTTCAACCCAAGCCTTCTGAAAAATATTCTAAGGTAAGGTCTAAGGAAGGGTTCAAGGATGGTAGAAGAGTCCACAGTCAGTGAACCCATCCTTGAACCCAAGCCTTGTGAAAATTATTCTAAGGTAATGATTCACGAAAGGGTTCAAGGCCAGTACAAGGGTCCACAGATGGTAGACCCGTTCGTGGAGATTGACTTAAAAAAATAAAACTCGACAGTTATTTTTTCAAGGTTATATGGATCTATTTTCTATGCATCTAATACCTTAACTAGGTCCTTTTAATCCTAATCGTAGACCCTATATAAGTCTTTTCAGCCTAAAATTTAACCATTCTAAATAACTTTTTAAATTTCCCCAAATCCCTCCAAGTTCTTCCCCAAAAACATTTTCTCTCTAAAAGCTTGAACCAGAAGACTAGGATTTGAAGATGAAGTCTCCAAATTCATCATTTATTTTTGGGATTTGAACTCTAAGGTATGATAGTCTTCATCCATGGATCCATTTCCTCCATGGAGTTCCCAAATTCTCCAATTTACAAATGTGGAATTCCCCTATTTGATTCTTTTATTGTCTATCAACCATAAATTGAGATAATTACATCATTTTATGATTAATTCCCTTGAACCCATGCTTAACCCATGTTTTCTAAATATTGATGTTTGAAAATGGGTTTTGAACTATGGAAGGTGAATTAAGGAATTATGGATGTTCTTATAGAATTGATGAGCTGATGTAGATTGCTTTGAAAGTAAAATAATATATGTGGTTGTGGTTAATTTTTGTGAAAGGATTGCTCACATAACTATCTCATGCATGAATGTGACAGGTTTTCTCACATAACGGATTCTAAGGTTGAAAGGTCTTCTCAACTAAAATGAATAAAAGATAAAGATCTATTCTAATGAAACCTATCTTGGATTGCTTACTTCATTGTACCTTTCCATGGATGACATAGGACTTAGCTTGGATTGGTAAGATGGCGTGCCCTTCCATGGATAATAAAGACAAGTTAGTAAAATAACTATTTTGTGGGATTTATGCTTAGCACAGAGAGGATATTGAGATGGGAGCTCTCCCGTTAGTAGAGGTCGGGTTTCAAGAAGCAATGTCTTTATCACATACCTATGTTCCCCCATAGGATGATTGTCTTATATAGACATTAGCTAGTGGATCGACATAAGCTAGAAGTTCATGATTTTACATTGGCAAGTAGGACACCCATTTTTGTGTGGGCTAGATACCAGATTCCGTGTTGATAGCTCACATGATCTTATATGTCGGTTAAAGGTTAATCTCCCACAATAATAAACTAAGGTTACTTCAAGAAGTATCTTACCTGTGACATAAGATGATGTCTATTTGCATTGACCATGTTTTGTGACTTATGTACTCTAGTTCTTTTACATTCATGGTTTAGCTTGGTCATTGCACGTTATAAAAATGTCTCTTTTCTCATGTTTTCAAATATTTTATGCATGGCTATCATACTTGGTACATATTTTGTACTAACACATACTCTTGCCTACATTTTCCCAAATGTAGGGACCGACCTTACAGATTCGCACTTCAGTGGCTAAGATCTTATATAGAAGATTGAAGTTTGGCGAGTCCTCATATTCCAAGGACCGAGCTTGATTCCCCTTTTGTCCTTACTTTATGTTTTGGGAACTTGATGTGCGGGCAACGCCCCGATATACTCTTATGTACTAGATGGCTTTGAGACGATGTTTAGATTTCCGCTTTTCTCTATAAAACTCTTATATGTTGAAACTATCTTTTAATCTCTTTATTCTATTTTCTTGTATGATGAATTCTAAGTAGCTTATGTTGGGCCTCTCGAGGTCCTATACGTCATGTTACACCTAGGGGCCACCTTGGATCGTTACAAACTTTGTATCATAGCACACAGTTTAGAAAGGTCTTAGGAAGTCTCATATGCCGCGTCAAGTAGAGTCTTGTTGATGATTTTGAAGCACGCCACATTTATGAATGAGAGGCTATAAGATGATTAGGAAACTCTACTTCTTTCATTACTCTAAAATCATGTGATAGAGTTTAACTCTATATGTCTTTCTTCTAATCTATATCCGATGCTTTTCAGGATATGGCCCCTCAAAGAGTGTACATTAGGAGGAATGTGAATGAGAATATTGAATGAGAAGCTCCTCAAGATCCTCAATTTTTGGTCGACCCTTGGGCCGAGCAAGTGACTAATGATGAGTTTAGGGCTGTTTTTCAAGTATTGGCTCAAGCCATGATAACTCCAGCCAAAAGGGAGGTTGTGGCCCCCATGAACACAAATGTGGGTACGACGGTATCTAGAGTAAGGGACTTTACTAGAATGAATCCCTCGGAGTTTCATGGGTCTAAGGTTGAGGAAGATCCTCAAGAGTTTATTGATGAAGTGTGTAAGGTGTTGATGATCATGGGGGTGACGTCGATGGAAAAGGCGGAATTGTCCACTTACCAACTTAAGGGCATTGCTCAAGTTTGCTTCAACCAATGGAATGAAGAGAGGGCAGTTGATGCGGGTCCTCTCGACTGAGAAAAGTTTAAGGTTGCTTTGCTTGATAGGTTATTTCCCCTTGAAATGAGGGAGGCAAAGGTGCTTGAATTCATCAACTTTCGTCAAGGAAATATGAGTGTAAAGGAATACACTTTGAAGTTCACAGAATTTTCTAGATATGCTCCTACTGTGATTGTCGATCCTAGGGCAAGGATGAGCAAGTTTGTTTCGGGTTTGTCTGAGATGGTAGTTAAGTATTACTGTTGTATTTATCAATGATATGGAAATTTCTCATCTCATGGTTTATGCTCAACAAATTGAAGAGTAGAAACTTAAGTAAAGGTCTAGGGAGGCAAAGAGGGCTAAGATTGGTGATGGTAACTTCTCACATTCAAGGTCAGATGGGCATGGTCGTTCTAAGTTTTGACAAAGGTTTTCCAGCCAAGGTTCCTCCAATGCTCCTTCGAAGTTCAACAAAGATAGGGTACCTAACCTTAAGTCTCAAGGAGGAAATAGTAGTGGATGTTCATTGCCTATGTCTACTTGTTCTCGATGTGGAAAGAAGCATGAGGGTAAGTTCTTAGCTAGCATGGATGGTTGCTTCGGTTGTGATAAAAGTGGTCATAAGATGAGGGATTTCCCGATACTTACGTTTAAAGGAAGAGAGGAAAAGCAAGCTCCTCCTAGTAGTTCGGGTTCCAATGCTCCCAAGAAAACCAATTTTATGCACTTCAGACTCGTGGTGAACAAGATGGTTTTCCCGATATGGTTACTGGTATGTTGAAAGTCTTCCAACTTGATGTGTATGATTTACTTGATCCTGGTGCTACCGTGTCTTTTGTGACGCCATATGTGGCTATGAGGTTTGATATTCTTCTAGATGTGTTGTTAGATCCTTTTTTTTTTCTCTACTCCTATTGGTGATTCTATTGTGGCTAAGAGAGTCTATAGAAATTGTCCCGTTTCCTTATCCCATAGAGTCACTCGTGTTGATCTCATAGAGCTTGATATGCTAGATTTTGATGACATTCTTGGGATGGATTTAATGCATGCATGTTATGCTTCTATTAACTGTAGAACCTATGTAGTCAAGTTTCAGTTCCCATATGAACCTATCCTAGAGTGGAAAAAGGGAAATTTCATGCCGAAAGGTTGGTTTGTTTCTTGTCTTAAAGCTAGAAAGATGATTTCTAAGGGTTGCATTTATCATCTAGTTAGGGTGAGGGATATAAATTCTGAAACCCCTACTTTTGAGTCGTTCCCCATTGTAAATAAGTTTTCGGAAGTGTTCCCAGATGATCTACCCGGTATTCCTCCCGAAAGGGAAATAGATTGCGGTATTTACCATCTCCCAGATACGCAACCTATCTCTATTCCTCCTTATCATATGGCTCCGCCAGAACTTAAGGAATTGAAAGAGCAATTGAAAGATTTGGCTGATAAGGGTTTCATCCGACCGAGAATTCCTTCATGGGGTGCTCCAGTTTTGTTTTTCCGAAATAAAAATGGTTCACTCTGTAGGTGTATTGACTATAGGTAATTGAAAAAGGTTACCATAAAGAATAAGTATCCTCTTCCAAGGATAGATGACTTATTTTGACCAACTACAAGGAGCAAGTTACTTCTCTAAGATTGACCTCTGATCGGGTTATCACCTGTAACGACCCTAAAAACGAACTAGTGAAACTAGAGCCTCACATGTGAGTTTGGAGTTGAGAACTTGATGAAATGATGAGAAATGACCGTGACGTCCGGAAACTAGTCATTTGAACTAGTGAGTTGTAAGGGTCAACTTTAAATGATCATATCTTTTAGCTCAAAATGGATTATGTTGACCTTTACATATCCAATTAAAGGACTCTGAGTCCTCTTTCCAACGTCACCGATTTTGCCCAATTCTGACCTTGGAGTAAGAAGTTATCCCCGAAATAGTGAAGCACTGTCCAAAAGGACGGGTTTAGTGAACACTTTTAAGTTTAACTTTGTGGGTCCTTAATTCTTTTCCTAAGTTGAGTTCTTATTATTCTTTTCCTTTCTTAGCAATTATAAAGCCCCTTTTTGACCAAAATTCTTTCATTTAAGTCACTCCATTTAGAATAAAGAAACAAACCCATGCCTCCTCTCAAATATCTTTCTATACAATCCTCCATTGAAGAAGGTCAAGAACTTGGAGCTAGGGATTGGTTTGAAGGTGGTTTCTTCATCAATTTTCTTGGGGAATCTTAACAAAGGTATGGTGACCCTTGATCCTTGATCAATCTTTCTTTCAAGGAGTCCAATCAAAAGGGTTTCAAAAGTGTTTCAAAGAACAAAAATCTCAAATTCTAATCTAAGCATGGGTTCATTGG
>NW_006239102.1:68106-113254 GCF_000226075.1 Solanum tuberosum | reverse complement strand
TTTTTTGTATTGTTTGAGTTGTGTACGGGATTAGTCCCGAATTTTGTACTCTAAAGTATTAGATGGTTTTGAGACATCATGTATAAAGTCTAGAAAGTCTTCCGCTTGCTATTTTTACTTTTTTTTGAAATGTTTTCTTGGTAAAGAAAGTTTTAAATTCCTTATGGTTTTAGTGTCTATGCGATGAATGAATGCTAAGAGGCTTGTATTAGACCTCTTCGAGGTCTAGTACGCCGGTTACGACTAGGGGGTGCTCCCGGGTCGTGACATCACCAATTGAGGGTGAAAGAAGATGATATTTCGAAAATGGCTTTTCAAACTCGGTATGGTCACTATGAGTTTCTGGTGATGTCCTTTTGCTTGACTAATAATCTGGCAGTGTTTATGGAGTTGATGAATAGGGTGCTTAGGCAATACCTTGACATGTTTCTGATTGTTTTCATTGATATATTCAAGGAGTGAAGATGAGAACACTAATCACTTGAGGATTGTGTTTCAAATCCTCAATAACCAATAACTTTTTGCAAAGTTTAGTAAATGTGAGTTTTTGTTGAAGTCCATGGCTTTTCTTGGTCACATTGTTTCCGCAAAAGGTAGTGAGGTAGATCCTAAGAAGATAGATGTGGTCAAGAGTTGGCTTAGACCTCTATCCCCTTCGAATATTAGAAGCTTTTTGGGTTTAGCCCATTACTATAGAAGGTTTGTGGAAGGGTTTTCGTTGATTACCCAAAAGAAAGCCAACTTCTTATGGTCAGAAGCTTGTGAGAAGAGTTTTCAAGAATTGAAAGATAGACTTACTTCCACTCTAGTGTTGACTTTACCGGAAGGGACCGATGGTTTTGTCATTTATTGTGATTCCTTGAGAATTGGGTCAGGATGTGTCCTTATACAAAATGTTTAAGTCATTGCCTATGCTTCAAGGCAACTTAATATTCATGAAAATAATTATCCAACCCATGACCTTGAACTAGCGGCGGTTTTTTTTCACCTTATATATTTGGAGGCATTATTTGTATTATTGACTATGACATGAGTGTGGATGTCTTTACTATCCAACCCATGTGGATGTCTTCACCGACCAAAAGAGTTTGCAATATGTGTTTAACCAGAAAGATTTAAATCTTCACCAAAGGACATGACTTGAATTATTGACTATGACATGAGTGTTCTCTATCACCCCGGTAAGGCAAATGTGGTGGCGGATGCTCTTAGTCGATTATCGATGGGTAGTATTGCTCACACTGAAGATAATAAGATTGAGTTAGTTCGAGATGTTCATAGATTGGCTCGATTGGGTGTTCGGTTAGTTGGCTCTACCAAGGGTGGTGTTATGGTTCACAATGGTTAAGAATTGTCTTTTGTGAACGATGTGAAAGCAAAGAAAGGTCTAGATCCAACTTTGGTTGAATTGAAGGAAGTGGTGCTTAAAAAGTCCAGAGAGGCTTTCTCCCAAGGGGGAGATGGTGTGCTTAGATATCAAGGTCGTTTATGTGTTACCAATGTAGATGACTTGAGAGACCATATCTTATCATAAGCCCATAGTTCTCGATATTTCATTCGCCTGGGAACCACCAAGATTTACTTGACTTTTGGGATGTCTATTGGTGGAATTGGATGAAGAGGGATATTGCGGAATTTGTGGCTAAGTGTCCTAATATTCAACAAGTGAAAGTTGAGCATCATAAACCGGGAGGTTTTTCCCAAGATATTAGCATTCCTACATGGAAGTGGGAAGATTTGAATATGTACTTCATTGTTGGATTACCTCGCACCCGACGACAACATGATTTGATTTGGGTTATAGTAGATCGAATGATGAAATCAGCTCATTTCATTCCCGTCAAAGTTTCTTATTCAGCGGAGGACTACGTTAAGTTGTATTTGAGGGAAATGGTAAGGTTTCATGGATTTCCATTGTCCATTAACTCTGATTATGGTACCCAATTCATGTGTCAGTTTTGGAAATCTTTCCAAAAGGGTCTTGGTACTCGTGTTAAGCTTAGTACGGACTTTCACCCACAAACTGATGGGAAAGCAGAGCGTAGTATCCAAACCTTGGAATACATGTTGAGAGCATGTGTAATTAACTTCAAGGGTAATATAATTGGGATGATCACTTGCCTTTGACTGAGTTGGCGTACAACAATAGCTATAACGCAAGCATTGGTATGGCTCCATTTGAGGCCCTATATGGTAGGAATTGTAGATCTCCAATAGGTTGGTTTGACGTGGGTGAAGTTGCCCTAATAGGTCCCGAGTTGCTACATGAGGCTATGGAGAAAGTTTGACTTATTAGAAAAAGGTTGAAACAGCTCAAAGTCGACAAAAGTCCTATGCCGATGTGAGAAGAAGAGATCTTGAGTTTGAGGTAAATGATTGGGTCTACTCGAAAATTTCACCCATGAACGGTGTAATGAGATTTGGTAAGAAAGAGAAACTTAGTCCCCGTGATGTGGGCCCATATCAGATTTTCAGATGAATTGGCAAAGTCTCTTATGAACTTGAATTGCCTAGTGAGTTGACATTGGTACATCTCGTTTCCCATGTCTCCTTCTTGAAGAAGTGTGTTGGAATCCGACATCTATAGTCCCCTTAGAAGGTTTGGGAGTTAAGGAGAATCTTTCATACGAGGAAATTCCAATTGAGATTTTAGACCAGCAAGTTAAGAAGTTGAGAAATAAGGAAATTGCTTCGGTGAAAGTTCTTTGGAGGAATCAATTAGTTGAGAGTGTTACTTGGGAGGCCGAGGCCGATATGATATCCGGATATCCTCATCTCTTCCCGCTCTTCCCTACTCTAGCTTGAGGTATTTAGTCCCTCATGGTTTACTCCTTTGGTGTCATGTGTCTTAGATGTTCCCATGATTTCCTCATTTATGCATGTTTATGAAAAAACTTAATTTTTTGGGGAAAATGAGTTAGTTGACTGACTTCTTCATGTTTATGTTCTTTTAAGTATGAGTTGCATATAGACCTTATGAGATGATGTTTTGAATATGCTTTAGCTTGGAGTTAATTTTCCTCCTCAGATATGTGCTTTAATGTGATTGTGTTTATGTTGGGCTGTTAAATCATCTCCCTACCCTCATTATGATGTCTTGAGTCCCATTTAAGGATGATGTTCCCAAGAGGGAGATATTATAACACCTAAAAAAAAGACTTGTAAGGAAGGATTCAAGAACGGTGGAGAGGTCTATGAAAGGGTTCAAGGACGATGAAAGAGTCCACGGTTAGTGAACCCATCCTTCAACCCAAGCCTTGTGAAAAATATTCTAAGGCAAGGGTCTAAGGAAGGGTTCAAGGATGGTGGAAGAATTAAGTGAACCCAAGACTTCTGAAAAATATTCTAAGGCAAGAGTCAAAGGCAAGGGTCTAAGGAAGGGTTCAAGGATAGTGGAAGAGTCCACGGTAAGTGAACCCAAGCGTTGTGAAAAATATTCTAAGGAAAGGGTCTAAGGAAGGGTTCAAGGACGGTGGAAAAGTCCACGGTCAGTGAACCCATCCTTGAACTCTAGACTTGTGAAAAATATTCTAAGGCAAGGGTATAAGGAAGAGTTCAAGGATAGTGGAAGAGTCCACGGCCAGTGAACCCATCGTTCAACCCAAGCCTTGTGAAAAATATTCTAAGGCAAGGGTCTAAGGAAGGTTTCAAGGACGGTAGAAGATTTTGCAGTCAGTGAACCCAAATTTTTGAACCCAAGCCTTGTGAAAATTATTCTAAGGCAATGATTCACGGACAGGTTCATGGCCAGTAGAAGGGTGCACAGACCCATCCATGGAGATTGACTTGGAAAAATAAAAATCGTCGGTTATTTTTTCAAGGTTATATGGGTCTTTTCCTATGCATTCAATACCTAAACTAGGTCATTTAAATCCTAATTCTAGACGCTATATAAGTCTTTTAAGCATAAAATTTAACCATTCTAAATCACTTTTAAAATTTCTCCAAATCCCTCCAAGTTCTTCCCCCAAAAATTTCTCTTTCTAAAAGCTTGAAGAAGAAGACTATGATTTCAAGATCAAGTCTCCAAATTCACCATTAATTGTGGGCTTTGAACTCTAAGGTATTATTTTCATCATCCATGTAGCCCTTTCCTTCATGGAGTTCTCAAATTCTCCAGTTTACAAAGTTAGAATTCCCCAATTGAGTTAGGGCTTTCTTTCATGTCATGGGTTCTTTTAAATATTGAAATATTTGATTATTTTATGATCTACCAAGCATGAATTGAGATAATTACATGATTTTATGATGAATTACCATGAACCCATGATTAACCCATGTTTTCTAAATATTGATGATTGAAAATGGGTTTTGAACTATGAAAGGTGAATTATGGAATTATGCATGTTCGTATGGAATTGATGAGATGATGTAGATTGTTTTGAGAGTAAAAGCATATATATTATTGTGGTTAATTATTGTGAAAGGATTGCTTACATAACTACCTCATGCATGAATGTGAAAGGTTTTCTCACATAGAGGATTCTAAGGTTGAAAGATCTTCTCACCTAAAATGAATTAAAGGTAAGGAGATATTCTAATGAAACCTAGCTTGGATTGGTTACTTCATTGTACCTTTCCATGAATGACATATGACTTACCTTGGATTGATAAGATGATATTCCTTTCCATGGATAATAAAGAAACGTTAAGAAAATGACTATTTTGTAGGATTTACGCTTAGCACTAAGAGGATATTGAGATGGGAGCTCTTCTGTTAGTAGAGGTTGTGTTTCTAGAAGAAATGTTTTTCCCATACATATGTGCTCCCATAGGATGATTGTGTTAGATAGACATTAGCTAGTGGATCCACTTAAGCTAGAAGTTCATGGTCTTAGCTTAGCAAGTAAGACACCCATTTTTGGTGTGGGGTAGACATCAGACTCCATATTCATAGATGATGCTTATCGTGACCAACGACACTGACCTACGGTATGAGTGTCTATGATGGTCGATAATATAGTAACCCAACCAAGGGTTAGGGTCGTGTCCCAAGGGAGCGGTTTTGAGAATTCATAGGAAAAAAAATTACACTCTAAGAAGTCGTAGCTAAAGATACTAACGAACAAAAAGATGGTAAATAAAAGGGGGTGACACAAAAATGTAAAATATCAAATGGCGGTTTTGTAACAAGTGATAGAACAACAAAATAAACAAGAAAATCAAGTATGGGGAAAGGTTCTTGGGATGTGACCGCCATACAAGTTGAGATAAATCGTTGGGTACATGCTTTCAATAGGAAATTTGCAAGACAATGGTGACTAAGCTAAACTTTAAATGGAAATAAGTTCCCTCTCGGGCAACTTACCTCGTTTCAAATGCATTCCTCTCCGACACCCATTTGCCGCATGAAGACCATCTTACACCTTACCCCACTCACTCTCTTGAGCTGAGTGTTAGGCTATGGGACTAGGACTCACCCTCTCGGGTTGAACCTCATGTCGACCCACTCCTTAGGCCATCAGTCTAGTGGTTTTGGTTCGCGTACCTCCCTCTTGGGCAAGCCGAAAACACATGGGTGGCTTTGTATTTGCAACTACAAACCCTTTAGATTAAACCACAACCACTATGTGAAAGAACCATTAACATACATCTAACCTATCAGCAAGCAAGACCCTACAAAATATCAACCCATATTTGCTAATCGCACCCCAAGAATGGGGGTTTTTAGCCACACATCAAGAAATAAGAAATTATACCTAATATGATAAAGCAATGAACTGGTATAAGAAATTAAACCTTGAATTAAGCTACGGAAGAAGAATAAAGAAGAACCACTTCCAACTTAGGGAAGATGAACTCCTTTCTTCAAGTCTCCACAAAACTCTCTCCAAACTTGAGAGAGAAATACAGAAAAATACTATAGACTAATAATATTTTTTTAACTCTAAAATGTTCCACGCTAAGACTACAATTCTAACTAGTATTTATAGTTTTCACAGATTGTGCTGCGGAGGATTGTCGGTGACATTAGTCGAGATCGCCGATGAGCCCAGCGATCCACCTTTTGGTCAGCTCATCGCCTTCAGTGTCTTTCCTTTAGCATCCTCGCATTCTAGATCATTGGGTGGTACAGTACTGCTTCGCGGAACTGATCGGCAACTCGCCGACTGCTCCTTTCCTTGCCTTTTGATCCACTTCCTTCAAGGCTTCGCGTACTGGAACAAAGGGCGGTTCATGTCATTTCGGTGACTCACCAAGTTGAACTCGGCGATCCGCAGGATTCCATTTCTTGTTCTTTTCAGCCCTATTTGCTCCGTTTTGCGCCTAAGTGTCCATGCTTCCACTAAAACTTCAAATACCTGAAACTTCAGCATTTTAATCAGGTATTGAGATAAAACAAGCATTCAAGGACTCTATTTCTATTAAAATAAAGCCCTAAATTAGTCCAATTTGTGGACGCATCAACACCTCCAACTTAAACTTTTGCTTGTCTTCAAGCAAACTCAAGCTCAGCAGTTCAAATAGGGTGCCTCAAACAGTGCTACACAAGACTAAATTATGAATGCTTGTACTCAAAGATTCAAATTGTGACACACTATTACCAAGGATACTCATGCTCGCAATACTTGCTACATGTGCAAGTTCAAGTTCAACAAAAGTATCTAAAGGCCATCACGTAAAGAATGATTCCATATTCACACACAGATATGAGTCAATTTAAGATCAGGAATCAAATACAACGCTCACACTCAAAAAGCGGAACACAATGCATGCTTTCACACAATGATGTACGGGCTAGGCCCCGATATACTTTTATGTACGAGATGGATTTTTGACGATGTTAGATTTCCGTTTTTCTCTATAAAACTCTTATATGTTGAAACTATATTTTAATCTGTTTATTCTTTTTTTTTGTATGATGAATGCTAAGTGGATTGTATGGGGCCTCTCGGGGTCCTATACGCCATGTTACGCCTAGGGGCCACCTTGGGTCGTGACAATCTCTCACACTGTGGCTAGTTGATCTTTTTGCACTCGAAAATTAGTGAGTCCTCATGATTAGATGAATGAGACATTTTATTGCTTACTTTATTTATTATTTTAGACTTTGTATGTGATGTATAGGTTACATTCCAATCACTTCCTTATAATATAATAAATGGCTTGGTGTTACTATCTTAGACTATTGTTTTTGTCAAACATTTTTATGGTATAAGACAATCTCTTTTGAAATATTTATCTCAATTATCTTGTATGATGTATTCTAAGTGGCTTGTGTAGGGTCTTTCGGGGTTCTATACTACATGTTACGCCTAGGGTATACTTAGGGTCGTAAAATTTACCAACTCAAAAGTCACGTTATGGAGCTGATGGAACTGACAAAATTCCATTTTGAGACTCGTAGCTCTAGTTGTTACCAAAAACTAATTTTAACAACTTTAACTCTCAAAAAATTTAGAACTTCCAAAAATTATAATTTTACGATCAAATTTCAAAACAAACATCGTAAATTGATCAAACAATACTCGGGAAAACTATCGGGATGCATAAAATTGTAATTTTCCAAAAGATTCCAAAAATGATCTTCAAGGTCATTACACAATCATTTGTAAACGGCTTTGTTCAAAAATTGTTGATTTCATGAAGTTTTATGGTATTAAATAAATTTCAAAGTATTTTAATAATTTATACATTACTAATTTTAAATTGGATGGTTAGGGTTCTTCCATTTAGGTGTTAGAGTACATGCTCACACGGCCTGGTGGATTGGGTTGTGACAATATCAGGTACATAAGATATAAATAAAAGTTAGGCTACAACATTTGTTATCATTTTCTTGGACGAGCTTCTTACATAATTGTATAAGCAACAAAAAAATCAACAAAGAATGGCTACATGTATATGTTATATATCGATATTGTATTTGTATAAATAGTAAATAATCATGTCTGTAATATCTCTGCTTATATACATATACGCTGCTTATGCAATATTTATACATTACAACGTTCATATTCCTCAACAATCTGAATTGTTTTTCAATATCAAGCAACTATATCTTCTAAATAGTCTCAAATTTTAGATTTGATCTCCTCTAGAAGTTTCGAGTGTTTTAGCAATATATTGTGGCTCTTTTTTTATTTTTTTCTCTCTCTTACTGTTTCTCTCTCTATACTCTCTATTTATGCACTCTCTCTCTATCTATTTCTCAACAAAGTAAAAAAACTAGACTTCTATCAAAGATCGAAGAACTAAGATTTACATTTTCATTTATATAAAAGTTAGTACTAGTTTTATAGGTCGGGGAATAGGGGCTGCTCAGTTTGCTGAAAATGTAGGTCAATTTCTCATTTTTTATTTTGGTGTTGTCGGTAATTCTCATTCTAGTGATCATTATATTAACAATCGTAATCATACCTGATGAACATTTGAATATATGAAGATTTGAATATATGAAAATATGAGTATTTGAATAGAATAGCCTTCAGTTTAATTTAATTTATGTATTCTTCATTCTATTTTCCGCAATAAGTAAATCAGTTCTTTGGGTTTGCATGACAACAATATTCATCATCAATATGTCGTAGATGTAGAACAATTATAGGAAAGTGATTCTTAAAGAACCGGATACAGATATCCTTTAACAAAATTGAATTTTTAGACTCTTGTCATTACGAAAGATACTATATGTTCTTTAAGTTGTAATCTATGTATTTGTATATGAACTTGCTCTAGAAAATAAAAGGCATAGACATCATTTCTTAACTGAAAGAAATTAATTTTTGCAGTCTAAGAATTTATTTTAATTGTTACCTCATGAATATGATTATTATTGGCAAGAAAAGAGGGAAGATAGAAATTGTATTGCATTTGAACATAGAACAAGTGGTGCATCTCTATTTTATTTAAAGAAATTATGATAGTACTACTTTATGCATGTGATTAGTTTCATCTTCTTCTTGCTAAATTAGCTCTTCGTGATAGTTTCAACAAATTGTTCCAGGGATATGAAGATTAAAATATATAAGGATTTGAAGATATCATTTTTTAAAAATTGTATGAAAATTGAAATAATGTCTGCAATATGTATTAAAAATGTATTGTCTTTATATTATAAGTGTATTATAAATTATTTTGGTTAGTATCACTAAAAAGAGATTGATGCTTGCAATATGTATCATAAATGTATTGTTAATGAACAAAACATGTATTATATGTGTCTTATAAATTATTTTGATTTGTATCACTAAGAAAAAGAGTGATGTTTTCAATAAGGTATTAAAATGTCAAATGATTAAATTATAAATGTATTGTAAGTGTGTTACCTAAATTATTCTGGTTTGTATCACTAAGAAGTAAGGGTGGGCATAATTATCGAAGAGTCAAAAACTCAAACCGAACCAAACTAATTTGATTCTTCTATTTTAGTTTTTCAAATCTGTTTTAGTTCGTTTTTTTTTAAAAAAAGTTTGATTTGGTGCTCGGTGTGAGAGTCGCAATTCTTTGGTGCACTGAAGACCTAAACATTTAGTAAAGATTTTCAAAATGATATTTTCAATTACATCTAACTTTTATTTTGGCCCAAAATTTTTTGAGTCCCAAGCACATTTGACCTACGCCCATTTGTCCTATTATGTATTCTTAAATTATGCTTGCCTTATTTCGAGATGTAACAACAAGGGTAACAGTGCTTCAACTTCCTCTTCTATGTCCATTAAATCTCAAGAAAACTTTGAGAGACCTTAATCTAACCTCTAAGTAAAATCTCAGCTCAATAGTGAGTTGAGGTTGGTATCTCCGGTGACCTCAATCTCAATTCTCAATTCTCAAATCTCATTCTCACAACTTCTTGAGAGCCTTCGTGTTGGGTATTAATTGCCCTGAGTTTCTTACCATAAATAGGTTTTCCTTTTAGGAAAAGGTTTAAGATTGGCTCGTCCTTTTCTTGTAGGAAAAGGTTTAAGACTCTATAAATATAGAATTTGTGGGACACAAGTTTGATACGTTATCACTTGTTTGAACCTCCCATGTATTCTGAGTGAATTGGTTGAGGTTAATTCTCTCTATATTTTGAAATCTTATGTTTATATAGTGGATTTTTCATCTCTTTTGTGGATGTAGGTCGATTGACCGAACCACGTTAAATCTTTGTGTTTTTTGGTATATTTCTCATTTGTCTTCTTACTCATGGTTTTTAGAGGTTTTCTTTGCTAGCTTCCGCATTACACCTACTTATTGTCGGTCCTAACAAGTGCTATCAGAGCCAAACTCAATGATGGAGTCAGGTCAAATGGTTGAATCATGGAGCCAGGTTTAGTGGTTCAATAATCGATTATTGAACTAGGTTAAAAATTCGGTGTTCATCTTGGCGGGTATAGTTCTAGCCGCAACCTTTTTTATAGAAATGAAGATTTTTTTTAGAGAAATTGTTTTTGAAAGGTTCTATGTGTTGAGAGATAGATTTGAGGAGGATATTATGGAGAGGAGAAGCAAATTGTTGAAGATTATTTGAAGAACGCGGACAAATTTATTTTATCAGAAATTCTGGCCAAGGGGGAGATTTTTTGGGTATTAATTGCCCTGAGCTTCTTACCATAAATAGGTTTTCCTTTAAGGAAAAGGTTTAGGATTGGCTAGTCCTTTTCTTGTTGGAAAAGGTTTAAGACTCTATAAATATTGGCTTGTTCCTTCTAACTTAATTAGCATTCACAATGTAGTCCTAGGGGCTTTGAGAGTTTTGGTTAGGGGGAGAATTTGTGGGACACAAGTTTGATAAATTATCACTTGTGTGAACCTCCCATGTATTTTGAATGAATTAATTGAGGTTAATTCTCTCTATATTTTGTACTATCTTTTTTATATAGTGTATTATTCATCTCCTTTGTTGATGTATGTCGATTGGCCGAACCACGTTAAATATTTGTGTCTTTTGGTATATTTATCATTTATCTTCTTACTCATTGTCTTTCGAGGTTTGCTTTGTTAGCGTCAGCATGAAACCTAATTATTTTAGGATCCTAACACTTCACTCTAAGTCATAATTGTTGCAAGTTGTTGCAAAATGTTTAGATGTTGCATATAGGGGTATACATATTGCACATCATCATTGATTGCTGCTAAATGTTTTAAGGATTTTTGGTGTCTTATACTTTAATAATTTGTTTCTTGTTTTATTTCTTATTTCCATCAAAAATCATTTTAAAATATCAAATCACATCGAATTGAAGTTTAAAACAATTAAAGTGAACTGAATTAGTTTGGTTTTATGTTTGATACACACTTTTCCAAAATTAAAAATCAAAAAATTGAATCGAATAGAATTTCGATAAAATCGAACAAAAGAATTGAATGTCCACCCCTACTAAGAATGGAGTAGAGTCTGCAATATGTATTATAAATGTATTATTCATGAATAAAACATGTATTATACATGTCTTATCAATTATTTTGATTTGTATCGCCAAAAAAAGGGTGTTGTTTGCAATATGTATTAAAATATGTTTGTATTATAAATGTATTATAAGTGTGTTACCTAAATTATTTTGGTTGGTATCACTAAGAATGAGATATGTCTACAATATGTATTATAAATGTATTGTTCATTATTTAATACAATTCTAATACAAATGTGATACAATTCTGAAAACTTCGTCTTCTTCGAGTTTGAATCTAATATTCTCCTAAAATCAATTCTAAACTTAATCAATCCCTCTTAAAATTGAGATATAAATTTCAACAGACATTTTCAATTGTTTGCAAGAACAAACAATCTAAAGTGATCACAAATTTGTAAAACCCTAATAATTTATTCAAATCTTGAGGTGTATTAATGGCCATTAATGGGGAACCCTTGATGTTGTAACTTTAGAGATTTGAAATCCTTGTTTGCGCACATGAGCTTATACAACTTTTGGATCGTTATATTTTTCCCCTTGTTGTTTTAGGGTGAAAATTGTGAAACGTGATTGAAAATCTATTTGAAGAAATTAAAATTTAAAGGTATTTCCTTGGAGGATATTTAGAATAAGGAGTGGAGGAGGAGGAGAAATCATGAATCTGAGGAAAAAGAATTATAGAGAAAGAGAGACAGACAAACAGATATGAAGATGGGTTCTTTGGAATCCTGTACTAATTTTAATTTCAAAAAATTGTCATATTCAATTAAAAAAATTATATTATCATAGATGATAAATATTTTCTTAACATAGTATAGGGATAATTACATTCGATCAATTTGATTAACAAAAAAATGGTCAATTTCTTCTCCACCTTCTCCTTCTTCGATATGAAGATGGGTTCTTTGGAATCCTGTACTAATTTTAATTTCAAAAAAATGTTATATTCATTTAAAAAAATTATATTATCATAGATGATAAATATTTTCTTAACATAGCATAGGGATAATTACATTCGATCAATTTGATTAACACAAAAATGGTCAATTTCTTCTCCACCTTCTCCTTCTTCTAAATCTTCTTTTTTATGCTAAAATTTGTTGTACCGTAAACATGAATCGTTTCAAACAAATTATATATCAAAAGACTCGAAACATCGAGAGAATTTCATATCTAAATTTTGGAACTATTTAGAGGTGACTTTGAATTGATCAAGATTGAATAGTTGATGTATATTCCATGTATAGTTAAGTTATATTCAGTCTTTTGAGTGTATCATAGTGTATATTCAGTGTATAACTCATGTATAGATAAGCTATATTGTATAGTCAGTGTATACTTTCTAAAACTTTTGTATAACTTTAAAGTTCACTAATTAGAAATTGCAACCTATAACAATTTTATGTAATTTTAAATTCATAATGTGTCAAAAGAAAAGGAATTATTGCTTTAATTACACATGAAAATTATATTTTTCGACTAGTTTTTAACATATATCACTCTTTTTGGGACGAATAAAAAGGCCTCTCCTTTTTAAGTAGCAAAGATATTCATAACATAAGAGAATAGTGTGTCAGAGCTCGTTTGGTAGTTGGTTAGAGTTATGAATATATTGGTAATGAGTGAATCTATGTAATATTTTATGAATGAATTAGTTACACCATCTTTTATCCTACATAAAATAATACATAGATTTCCTCGTAACTGATACATATATTAGTTATGCAAGTTTTAAAATTGTCGATCAAACTAAATATTAATTTTATACATAAATAAACCTATTTTCTAGGGAAAATGGTCAAAATTATCTCTCAACTTTTATTTGATAGCTAGTTTTATCCTTTGTTATACTATCCGGCTATTTATATTCCCACCATTATGAAACTTAACCCCCATACTCCTCAATTGGACGGAAAACCCCAAATTAAGTGAAATTACCCTATTTCAATTGAAATTATCCCATTCTTTCTATGAACCCTAACCCGGTCCATTATACTAAAATCTTTAGGAACATTTTAGCATTTAATAGGACTACTTCGCTACACTTTTAATATTTATTAAAAAAGTGATATTTTAGTTTGCTATGGGTCTGGTTTATGTATTTTTTTTCTTTATTTAACTTAAAATAATATAACTAAGAAATAACAAATTAGAGAAAATCAAGGGAGAGAATATTTCAAACTCGGTAAATTGCCGAAAATCCTAATTACTTCCATTACAAAAGAATATGAGATACAAAATAGGTTATTCTCTTCCTTTTTCCTAAAACTCCAAATTTGACTCTAAATTCTCTTCCTTGTCCAAATTGTGATTATTTTATTTTTACTAAAACGTCTCTAGTGCGTCATTATTTGGCCTTATTTTTCAAAACTAATTATTGTTATGAAACTCTATGATAATACCTTATAGTTCTATCTATTGAATTTGAATTTTTTTAATTTACAAAGTTGAACACCTATAGTTTTATCTGTTGCTTGGCATACCTTTATCATGGTGTATTTTTTTTCAAAAATTTGTATCTTTTTTAAATCATATTCATCTCAAATGTATACTATTTGTATTTGTATTCATTCTAGTTTTCATGTTGTATTTTGTATACTGAAACGTGTATTTCTTTATTAGTTTGTATTCATTCCAATAGGTATGCCAAATGAACCTTGTTATGACCCGGTCAATCATTTTTGAAAAAATCATGAATTGACCATTTTTCCCCTCTTGATATCAACCCCGATTCTTTTATGTTTGATATGAAAAGTTGATTTTGAACTTTGAGTTAAAAGATGAGAATTTGGTAAGTTTTGAGTTTTAAAGGCTACGTTGTTAGTAAAGTGGTTTTGAGGTTTTTTGGACTTTCGACTGTCCGAATGAAATTTCATTGATTTCATTAGTCCCGAAATGTGAAATCTGGTTTGGGAGAGTCGTCAATTTCAGTTTCTGAGTCTTTTTGAGGATTATAGGTCCTAAGTTGTGAAATTGTGGAATTTTATCCTTTAGGTTAACTTTGGTCAATATTCGGGAGTTCGGATACACGGATTAAAATTTTGAAAGTTCCATTGGATTTGGAGGATGATTTTAGGCTTGGGTGAGGTCTTGATTGATTTTTGAGAGGTCCCGAGCTTGTTTTAGCCTTTTTAGGCGTGAGTTAGTTTATTGTGGTTCTCACATATGTCAGGTCAAGGAGACCTCATATTTGTGTTCTAACGGTTCCATTGAGTTCAAAAAATCGAGTATAGTATATGTGCACATGTGGTTTGTGTGCACAGGATTCTGAACGAATCTCGAGGGTCTTTTCGATATCTTTTTTTTGTTGTTTTGTTGTTGTAGTGTTCGCTTGAGTGGAAGATATTTCGTTTTAACGATAGTACTTTAAGCGGAACCACATTTGCAAAGTGAGATTGGTCATTTAGGTGGGGTTTGCTTAAGTGGAACCTGGTTCGCAAAAGTGAGACCCCTAGATTTTGCGGGGTTCGCTTAAGTGAGGACCTGGTTCGCTTAAGCCACACCTGAGAGGGTTTTGCTGCCATTTCGGGGTTTAAGCCCCAATTCACCATTTTTAAGTTTTGAAAACTTTGCGGAGGCGATTTGGACCTGGTTCTTGAGTAAAACCTTTTGGGTAACGTTTCTAAACTCTACATCTTTGATTACCCATTATTAGTATTGAATTTATGAGTTTAAATCAATATTTTGGGTTGATAAATAGGGGGTTCTTCATGAACTTGAGTAATGTTTTCAAGTATTATTTTCCAGATTGAAACCTTAATTTTAGAATTAGATTTTGTGCTGATTGACCCACCTTTCAAGAGGATTGATATGAATATTGTTGTTTCCAGAAATTTATTTCGTATACTTGCTTGTGCATAGATTGTATGGCTTTGGAAGTGATTCGAAAGGGGAAGACTCTCAACTATTGGAGTGATTTTTAATGTATTTAAAGCAAGTTGCTTCCTAAACCTTGTAATCTTATTGAATTCGTGTGCTTCCTTTGTTGCTTGTATGTTGGGAGTAATGGGAATGAAGTAAAGTGTTAAATAGTTCCCTTCTTTTTTTAAAATGAACAAAAAGGGGGTTGAAATGAAAAAGGTTATGTGTTGAACATGATGATGTGTTTTGCCTTAATGTAACTCTTATTGATTGATTGATGATATGCTTAAAAGCATGATTGTGGACTTGAATTGTATAATTGTTGTCTCTTTTATGTGGTGTGATATTGTTTGCATGCATTGATCGTTGAACACCGTGATGAGGCATGTATTGATTATGAGGCCGATGTCTTTGTCGGCAAATGTTATTATGCCAAGGTCTTTGCTGGTAAGAGTGTGATTTGGCCGAGGTCATTACCAGCGAGTGTTTAGATGCCGAGATCATTTCTGACAATGGTTATAAAGCTTATGGGAAATGGTTCCGGCATGAGATTGATTATTGTGAGTTGATGTAATTAATTCTTATGCATGACTTGCTTGATACTTGAGATTGATGTACTTGTAGTGTGTGACTTAACAACTTGGTTTTGAGGTTGACTTATTTGATTTGTTATTTGTTGAACTATGGTTATTGAACTATGAATATTGGGTCCTTAAGCCGTGAATGGTAGAATTGCTAGGTAGAGTTGATATCTGTGCAGGTTGTAGTTTGAGGAGGTTCGGTTGGAGAGTTGGTGGTATTCATTTTCAAGCTAGTTGATTTGCTTACTAAGTTGTTTGTTGGGTACTTGATGAGTCCAAGATTTGGACTCCTTTGGAGCTTTATTTAGATAGATTTAGTGTACTCGAATGCTTAATTTGTGCCATAAACTGACGATAAAACCTTGATTTTCAGGTATATGGATTGAGGAACAAAGAAAGGACACTAACATGCAAAAAGGAACAAAACAAATTGAAGAATTGAAGAAAGGCAAGCCTAGTTATCGCCAAGAGCGTTCGGCGAATCGCCGAAGGGCTAGTTCCACCGCCTAAAGTTCCAGTGTGCCAGCCCTGATGGAAGAAACCAAGTCAGTGACAAAAAGGAGCAGCCGGCGCATCACCGAGTAGTTCCACAAAGCTAAGATAGATCGCCCAAAGTTACAAGCATTGAGGATGATGAATACTAAGACGAAAAGGCGATGAAAGAGATCAAAGGCAGCTCGCCGAGTAGTTCGGCGAGTGATTTAACATTTCAAGCACCCCTCATCCAATTCTAGGTGTTCAACGATCGTAAATTAGTATAAAATCCAACTAAATAAGTTGGGCTCGCATCCCACAGGGAGCGGTACGTGTTTTAAATTCAATTAGGAAGTGCAAACGTGGTCTAATCAGCCATAGGAATATAAATTATCGATTAAAGACATAATTGAGTAAAAGGGATGACACGAATGTCAGATGGGCATTTTGGATTTAGTTATCAACTACAAACAGTCACAAAAACTTTGAATTAACAATAAGGAGATGGGTTCTTGGGATGTGATCGATTACAGACAAATATAGGCATATGGGTAATTGCAACTATTAGTAAATAGCTAATTATTAGTGAGTAGGCTAGACTATAAGGGAGATAATTTTCTCTCAAACAATTACCCCGAATCATGTGATTTCTTTCGAACATCAACAAGCAAGACAATTACGAGCAGCCCACACCTTAATCCATTCACTCTCTCGAGCTAAATGTGTGGGTTTAGGTTTAGGATTTACTCTCTCGAGCTAAACCCATGTCAACCCAATACCCACAAACCATCAATCAATAATCTTAGTTTTAAAACCTCTCTTCGAGAAATCCAAGAACACAAATATAGAACTACATTTGCAACTATAATTCTTAAATTAAATGACAATTAATGATTAAACTCACTTTTAAATAGCATTTAAACTAACAATTAGCAATACCCATAAACTAATTCAGCCCATAATCACATGATGACACCCCGAGAATTGAGGTTTTAGCTAGACATCATAAAAAGGTAAAAACAGTTACCAAATTGATTATCCATTAACTGGGTAAGAGTGATTTTGTCTTTGCAATGCTCCAATTTGATGAATTTTAGAAACCAACTTCCAAATTCTCAAAAGTGAATTTCTTCAATCCTTCAAAGCTAAGTAAAACTCTAGAGAAAACTGTCTCAAAATGTCTAACTTCTCAAAAGATCATCAAAAGATACTAAAATATGATAAAAGATATTAATTGATACTAAACTAAATGTTCAAAAACGTATTTATAGTCGCCAAAAATGTGCTACAAATAGGCATTCGGCGAAGTAAGTCGGGCTTGCCGAACCACTCGGTAAGCCGCCCTTTGATCTCTTCCATCACCTTTTCGCCTTGTCATTCAGCATCCTTGGATTCTGTAAATTTGGGCTATCTACCCGAAAAATGAAAGGTTGGTGATGCGTCGATTACTCCTTCTTGTTGCCGATTTGGTTTCTTCCCTTAGGGCTGGCACACTGGAACTTTAGGCGGTGGAACTGGCCATTCGGCGATTCACAAAATGCACTTTGTGATCACCAGGTTCGCCTTTCTTTAATTCTTCAGTTTATTTTGTTCCTTTTTGCATGTTAGTGTACTTGCTTTGTTCCTCAATGCATGTACCTGAAAATTAAGGATTTTCCATTAGTTTATGGCACAAATCAAGAATTTGAGGACACTAAATCTATAAAACAAAGCCCTAAATGAGTCCAAATCTCGGACTCATCAACACCCCCAACTTAAACTTTTGTTTGTCCTCAAGTAAAACTCAAGTTCAGCAGTTCAAAAATGATGTCTCAAACATTGCTACAAAAGACTCAACATGAATGCACACAACAAGACTCAACTACGAATGCAATGATCAATTGTGTACTCAAAGATTCAAGTTGTGACTCGCCATTACCAAAGATGTTCAAGTTCATAATACTCACTTCAAATGCAAGTTCAAGCTCAACAAAGGTACTCAATTGCCCTCACAACAAAGATGATTCCTTAATCATACAAAGTTCTTCAACAATTTAAAGTTCCGGAATCACATATGACTCTCACACTCACAAAGATGAACACATGCATGACTTCACCCATAGGTTTGCCCTTATTTTCAAATCAACATTAGCTTCAGCTCACTCAAGATCACAAAGGTCTTTTAAAGGGTTGTAACGGGGTTGAGTGTAAATGTATGGTCATTTAGGCTCAGTGGCTGCTATTCTCATGAAATGTGGTCTAAACATCACCTTCTTCCTTTTCTTCAACATTCTAATCATGCTCATAATTCACCCCATTATTCAAATTCATATGGACTACCGGATACCCCATTTCTTTTGCCACTTTCACCACTTTATTTCACAATATTTTCATTCTTTTTCTTTTTGCTTTCTTCTTTTCTTTCTCTTTTTCTTTTACATGGAGGGGTTCCATCTTTTTCAAGCTCATTGCTCAAAGGGTAATTTTTTAAACTTCTTGATTTGCCTTCTTTTTCACCACACCCCCAACTTAGGCTTTTGACCTAAGTTGTCTATTCAAACAAACCACACTTCATGAGAGTTATGGGTGAATGGATAAAGAGGGGTCACAATTGCTCAAGTTTTTTCCAAGAAGAGGATAAGGCTCAAAGGGGCTCAAGCAAGGTTCACACATCTCACAAGGTTGGCCATAAAAAGAGGTATATTGTAAAAAAAATTCACTCATCAAAATTATTGCCTAAGATCATTTCAAGAGATTGCATCACTTAGTCAACTGGACCAATGGGGCAAATTCTAGGTGTCACCACACACAATATTCAAGGTAAACTCATCACACAAGACATTGGCACCAAAATACAAACGAGACTCATTCAAGATACTGTGCATTTTCCTCACAAGAGACTTCATTTGATAATCGGCTAGTCACAACGAGATGCAGAAAGTTCACACATTTTCTATGTAACTTCATTTGGCCTCATCGTAGTTGCGCATTCATTTTGTTCAATTTAGAGAACTGTTAAAGTCATAGGTATTGATCATAACCGATACTCAAATTTGCATAAGAACAGCCACAATCACACACAAAAGAGGTGGAATAGATTTTTCAAAATGGGTCAAAAACCATTTCCATTCAAAACAAGGAGCCACAAGCTCAAATATCCATAAGATAGAATCAAAACACAGATTAAAACATAAAACCCAATATATCAAAAAACTATAATCACAAGAGGTAGGTATGTAAATACCTCACTCCACCCATAAAACAAAAACAATTGTCCTCAAATGCAACTAAAACAATCAAAATAAAAAAGAAACAACATAGAGGGAGGTAAAGAATGATCTTGTCTAATCAGTCACTCCGTTTGTCGAGGCATCAATGCCCGGTGTCACACTTTGATCTTGGGCATCAGTGCCCGGGGTAACAACAATATTGGCTCCACTAGAGCCTTCCATGGACGTATATGTCAATGATGTCTGAAAGACTGACTGCACTATTGTCTCCTCTAAATCAGGCAGGTCCTCATAGATGGTCGCCTCCTGAGCCTCAAGTTTTTCCTCATCTGTCGCCGCCTCTGACTCAGCAGCCGAAGGCACATCAAAACTGGCCAGGACACCCTGAGCCTCAGCTGACTCAAACAGTGAAGTGAATTATGTGGACTTCAGAGAGTCCACATCCTTCCTTGAATCAGAAACCTCAGATTTCAAAGTCGTCACCTCAGAAGTAACCCCCTGTTTTCTCTCACAAGTCTCTACTCTCGCGGTGAGAGCATCAAACGACGACCGGAGGGGTGTCAAAGCAGCTGCAATAGCCCGCTCAATCATCCAGGGAACCTCAGCCTCTAGCTGGGATGCCCGTACATCGGCAGAATAGGCTAGGTGCCCCATCTTGAGAAGCATGGCCTGAGTAATCCTAGTGGGCTCAGAAGCAGTAGACGAACCTGGAGCCTGGGAAGGAGTGGTAGCGGGTGTACCTGAAGGCTCGGAGGCCAGAGTAGGAAAAGATGTATGTAGGTATGGACTCAATATCAACCTCTTGGGATGCATCCACCAGAGTTACTCTCCTTCTATTCGCCTAAACCCATGTGTACTCGGCCTTTATGCGCCGAATATCGGTGGAGGATGTGGGTGTGACCTCAATGTCCCTCTTCTCATCAAGAGGAACTCCTGCCCGCCGACATAGCTCTATAATCAGTACTAGAAAGGAAGGGAAGTTTGTCGTTGTTTGGACCTCATGGTCATCTCCTGCTCTATAATCAGCCCTAAGTTTAGACTCTTCCTGGCTATGATCGACTCGAGACAGGCCGCCTTTGGGTGGCGGAGGACGGACTCATTCTGAGAGGGCATGATGGAGCTGCTAATGAACCCGAACTAATACCGAGCTGCGATGTTCAAGTCCTACTTCTAAATAGGGTTTCCTGCCTCAATCCACCTCAGGGTGGTGTCAGAAATTAGGGGAGCTATCCAACCCTTTAGGTCATCCAGCGTCTATAATGTAGTCAGGCCCTCATACTCATGCTCAAACCCTGCGGCTCTGTCAAGTGCAGCATTGATAACGTCGCTGCTACATCCCATTGGTATCCCACATACCATCACAGATGCCACTGATCTGAAGGCGCTGGCCTTCTTCTTCCTTTGGGGTACTAGAACACCATAAACTGTATAGAACTCTCTGACCTAGGTAGGGATGTATGAGCCTCGAGGCCTGGTGAATATGTCAAATCTGTGGAACCAGAGAGTGTCCCACACCAAAGGGTACCTGTCCACAACACCATCTGTAGATAGTCTCTTCTCCTCCATAATGGTCCTCAATCCCTCGGCCATTATCTTGTTGAGTAGTCGGGGAGCGGGACCCTGAATTGATGGTGCTAGAACCACCGTCTATGTCGGAGCTAGTACTATATCAGTAGCAGGAGGGGTAGACTCCTGAATCCTAGACGGATTTTGATGAACTCTCGCACAAATCTCAGCTCGCCGGGTCTGAAATGGCAGGTCATTCTCGAGCTCGGAGAATAAGGCATGAGAATGAAAATAATCCCCATCACTGTTGGAATTGTGCTCCAGTCTCTCAGCTACAGGCACTTTGCCCTTGCCCTAGCCCTTGCCTCCTTTCGGAGGTGCTTTTTTTCCCTTTTTATAAGAAGCAGCTGCTCTTTCATTGATTACGATTCCCTGTGCTCGTTTGCAGGGCGGCATTCCACTTTCGTCCCAGTTGTTCCTAGCTATTTCTTCAAAACACATCTGAAAAAGTTAGAAATAATTCAAGAAAAATCTCAGAATTTAGATGCAGAAAGACTCGCCGAATTAATCGGTGAGTCACCGAGTAACTTTGGCGAGCCAGATCGAGCTCGCCGAAAGGACTGGACTGAAAAATTTCCAGAAAAATGGAAGGTCGGCGATGTGCAGGGCCCTTCGGCAAATCGCTGACAACACTCGGCAAGCTCAGACTTGCCCACCAAATTTTCCAACATGTTTTTAGAGGTTAGGGGCGCAGAAAGGGCGATCAAGGGACCTTTCGGCGAGTTGCCAAGTGAACTCGGCGAGCTAAGGCTTCCCGCCGAAAGTTACAGACTGTAACTCAGCCAAATCATGAAATTAAAGGCGATCAAGGGGGACGTTGGTGAATCGGCAAACGGTTCAACGAGCTCGACTAGCTCGCCAAACTTCCCAACGTGCCAAATTTCAACCCTATTTCCCAAATTTAAGCCCACAGCCCCCGAAATCAAAATCAAACTACACACTTATGCAATTAAGCCCATACCCAATCAACCCATGCCTCCGGGGTACTCAGACTTCCCCCGGTTTGGCCAAAATTGTCCATTTGATGACTTTTTCCCTTAAGAATGACATCAAACGCTCCATCATTAGGATAAGTACGTCATTTAGTGCAATTGGGGATTACACAAACTTCACGCAACTAGACCCAACAAAAATTAACCGCAACCCAACAATTTATGATCAATTTTAACACACAAAACTCGGGAAATCAACACTATAAGCAATTTAGGCATAATTTTGAAACTAAAATGGGAAAATTAACACATCAACTACGATTTCAACACAGGCCCAACACACAACAACAAGATTTTACCAAATGCACTTGAGTTCAACCACTAATCAAGAATTCGGGGTTCGGAAAACCAACCTTTTAGCCAAATGAAGAAGTTAAAATACTAGACGGCAATGTAATCCAAATCTGAGAACAAGATCAACACAGAAAGCAACAAAAATGGGAAAATATGTAAAACAAAGTGTGGGTGAAACTATATGAGGCTAAAATGAGGGATTATGAAAGATTTTGAAAAGTTGAACTATTTGGCTTTTTAAAACCTTTTAGTTCGCAGCCCTTTCGGTGGTATTAGTCGACCACGCCGAACCACTCGGTGATGCATCAAGTGGTGACTTACCTCGCCGGGTTTTACAAGAACTCCAATTAATTTTGGGGTCCAAACGGCGGACAAAGTCATGCTCGCTGACTTGTTCGGTGAGTCACTGATTCATCCATAGGCCCGCCGAGTTTTACAAACTCCCACTTGATATTTTTATGAGTCCAACGGCGGTCCAAGTCGGGCTCGCCGACCTCTTCGATGAGTCACCGACTGGACTCTTTACCCGCCAATCTGCACATTTTGAAACACATTTCACCTTTCAACATGTACAATCAACACCCGTTATTCAAAAACAAACACAAAGCATTAAAAACATGGGTTGCCTCCCAAGAAGTGCCTTAGTTAACATCGTGGCATGACACAAGTACCCATTCAAGCTTCATTCTTGGGGTTTGCTAGAGTGTCACTAGGCAACCCCCTTTGTTGTCTTGGGTTAAGATGCGAAGAAATTTGACCCATTTGAGTCTCTAACTGCTTGATAGAGACGGAATGAGAGGTCACTGTCTGGTTGAGAGTCAATACATATTCCTTCATTTCCTTCAAAACTTTATCGAACCATTCAACCTTGTTGAGAATGTGTGAGAGCATATCTTCAGTCCGGCCACCCTCAGAATCATTGGGCTTTTGATGCTTATGGGGAGGAACATACTTATCCTTCTCCCCTTCTCTTTCCTTCCAAATGGCATTACGATCACGTCAATCTCTATCACGGTCTCAACAACCCTCATCTCTATTCCAACCTTGGTTTCCACCCGTCCTAGGGTAGTTAACACGATAACCTCATCCTTGGTTGGCTAGGAAGTTTACTTTCTCATTGTACAACGCTTCAAACTTGGCTTCATCGGGGTTTACACCACCTACACCCACAGCATTAACACTCCTAGCACCAACACCCATGAATTTTTTGGCTAAGATGTGAAGTTGGGTCATCATCTTTGCCATATTTTGGTCTCCCTCTTAATATTTTTTTTATCTGCTCCTTTGTCAATTTAAAAGTAAGAGGGGAGACTTGTTCCTCACGAGTGTACCATGCTCGGTTAATCTTGGTCATGCAATCAAGGAGTTGAGATTCTACTGCATAGGGCTGATGCATTAAACCACCCGGAGAAACCTGATCAGCCACCCCTTTGTTCACCGAATCAAGGCTTCTATAAAAATATTGCAGCAGTACATTATTGGGCAATCCATGAGTTGGACATTGCAGCACTAGCTTCTTAAACCTTATCCATGTCTCATGGATTGGCTCACCCTCCACGCACTTAAAACTTTGGATGATGTCAAAAAGAGTCATCATCTTCGAAGGAGGGAAAAAGCGCACTTGGAATGCAGTAATAAGCTCTTTCCACGAAGTGATAGAATCTCTTGGCAACTCCACCAACCACTTCCTTGCCTCGCCCATCAGAGAAAATGGGAACAACTCAACCGGACCGATTCTTGAGATACTTTCTTGAAGGAGAATGGTCCACAGACATCAACAAAATTCTTGATGTGCTCATGGGGATCCTCGTGAGCAAGTCCTCCAAACAAACCCTTCAGTTGAAGGAGCTGAAGCATGGTGCTTGTGATGTGAAACACAACATTCCCTTCAGCTGGAGGCAAATGAATGACCCCAACACCACCCATTTAGATTGAGTAGCTAATGTTCAGATAATTGATATCGTTGAGGTTCCCGATATCATATTTGTGGCCCACGTGGCAACCATTACTACCGTTTAATCTCATCTCCTCTATTTTTAACACAAACAACACATAACCATAACTAAAAGTAAGTAGATTCAACTACAACTAAAAGAACACAATTCAACATCACCAAAAGAATTTCAAACAACACCACACCCCGGCAGCGGCGCCATTTTGGTTTAACGTTTCAAGAACACCTCATCCAATTCTAGGTATCAATGATCATAAATCAGTATAAAACCCAACTAAATAAGTTGGGTTCAAATCCCACAGGGAGTGGTACGTGTTTTAAATTCAATTAGGCAGTGCAAACATGGTCTAATCAGCCATAGGAATAGAAATTATCGATTAAAGACATAATCAAGTAAAAGGGGTGACATGAATTTCAGATGGGGATTTTGGTTTTAGTTATCAACTACAAACAGTCACAAAAACTTTGAATTAACAATAAGGAGACGGGTTCTTGGGATGTGATCGATTATAGACAAATATAGTCATATGGGTAATTGCAACTATTAGTAAATAGCTAATTATTAGTGAGTAGGCTAGACTATAAGGGAGATAATTTTCTCTCAAACAATTACCCCGAATCAAGTGATTTATTTTGAACATCAACAAGAAAGAAAATTAAGAGCAGCCTACACATTTAGCTCGAGAGAGTGAATGGATTAAGGTGTGGGCTGCTTTTAATTGTCTTGCTTGTTGATGTTCAAAAGAAATCACCTGATTCGGGGTAGTTGTTCAAGAGAAAACTATCTCCCCTATAGTCCAGCCTACTTACTGATATTTAGCTATTTACTAGTAGTTGACACTACCCATGTGTCTATATTTGCCTATAATCGATCACATCCTGAGAATCTGCCTCCCTATTGTTAATTCAAAGTTTTTGTGACTGTTTTTAGTTGATAACTAAAACGAAAACCCCCATGTGACATTTGTGTCACCCCTTAATTTGAATAATGTCTTTTTCTATAATTTCTATTCCTATGGTTGATTAGACCATGTTTGCACTTCCTAATTGAATTAAAAACACGTACCACTCCCTATGGGATTCGAACCCAACTCACTTAGTTGGGTTTTATACGAATTTATGATCGTTGACACCTAGAATTGGATGAGGTGTGCTTAAAACGTTAAATCAAAATGGCGCTGCTACCGGAGAGTGGTGTTATTTGAAATTCTTTTGGTAAAGTTGAATTGTGTTCTTTTAAGTTATAGTTGAATCTACTTACTTTTAGTTTTGGTTTTGTGTTATTTGTATTAAAACAGAAGAGATGAGTGTAAATGGTAGTAATGGTAGCCAGGTGGGCAACCATGATGATATTGGGAACATCAACGATGTCAATGACCCAAACATCAACGACCCTATCCAAATGGCTGGTTATGGGGCCATTCGTTTGCCTCCAGTTGAAAGGAATGTTGTGTTTTACATCATAAGCACCATGCTTCAGCTCCTTTAACTTAAGGGTTTATTTGGAGGACTTGATCATGAGGATCCCCACAAGCACATCAGGAATTTTATTGAAGTCTGTGGACCGTTCTCATTTAAGAACATATCGCAAGAATTGGTTTGGTTGAGCTATTCCCATTTTCTCTTATGGGCGAGGCAAGCAATTGGTTGGTTGAGTTGCCAAGAGATTCTATCACTTCGTGGGAAGAGCTTATTATTGCATTTCAAGTGCGCTTTTTCCCTCCTTCGAAGATGATGACTCTTCGGGACAACATCCAAGGTTTCAAGCGCTTGGAGGGTGAGCCAATCCATGAGATATGGATAAGGTTTAAGAAGTTAGTGCTGCAATGCCCAACCCATAGACTGCCCGATAATGTACTGTTGTAATATTTTTATAGAAGTCTTGATTCGGTGAACAAAGGAATGGCTGATGAGCTTTCTCTGGGTGATTTAATGCAACAGCCCTATGCAGTAGCATCTCAACTCCATGATTGCATGACCAAGATTAACCGGGCATGGTACACTCATGAGGACCAAGTCTCTCCTCTTACTTTTAAATTGATAAATGTGCAGTTCGAAAAAGATCAAAAGAGAGACCAAAACATGGCAAAGATGATGACCTAGCTTGACATCTTAACCAAAAATGTCATGGGTTTTGGTGCTAAGAGTGTTAATGCTATGGGTGTTGGTGGTGTAAACCCCGATGAAACCATGTTTGAAGCGATGTACAACGAGGAAGTAAACTTCCTAGCTAACAAAGGAGAAAATTATCAGGCTAATTACCCAAGGCCGGTGCTAACTAAGGTTGGAATAAAGATGAGGGCTGGAGAGACCGTGACAGAGAGTGGCGTGATCGTAACGCCACTTGGAAGGAAAGAAAAGGGGAGAAGTATAGGTATGTTCCTCCCCATGAGTGTCAAAATCCCAAAGATTCTGAGGGTGGCCGTACTGAAGATATTCTCTCACGTAGTCTCAACAAGGTTGTAGGGTCTGATAAAGTTTTGAAGAAAATGAAAGAAGATGTATAGACTCTCAACTAGACGGTGACCTCTTATTCCGTCTCTATTAAGCAGTTGGAGAACCAAATGTGTCAAATTTCTTCACATCTTAACCCAAGACAACAAGGAGGGTTGCCTAGTCATACTATGGCAAACCCCAAGAATGAAGCTTGAATGGATACTTGCATCATGCCACGACATTAACTAAGGCGCTTCTTGGAGGCAACCCAAGTTTTTAATGCTTTTTGTATGTTTTTGAATAACGGGTGTTGATTGTGCAGGTTGAAAGGTGGAATTGTTTGAAAGTGTGCAGATTGGCGAGCCAAGAGTCCAGTCGGTGACTCACCGAAGTGGTTGGCGAGCCCGACATGGACCGCCGTTGGACTCACAAAAATATCAGGTGGGAGTCTGTAAAACTCAGTAGGTAAATGGACGAATTAGTAACTCACCAAAAAAGTCGGCAAGCCTGATTTTGTCCGCCATTTGGACCCCCAAATTGACTGAAGGTCCTATAAAACTCGGTGAGGTAAATCACAACTCGGCATATCGCCGAGTGGTTTGGCGTGGTCGATTAATACCGCCGTAAGGGTCGCGAACTGAAAGGTTTTAAAAAGGCCAAACGGTTCAAATTTTCAAAATCTTTCATATTCCCTCATTTTAGCTGCGTACACTCTCACCTGCACTCTAGATTTTACATATTTTCCCACTTTTATCTCTTTTTGTGTGTTGATCTCGTGCTCGGATTTGGATTACATTGCCGCCTAGCATTTCAAATTCTTCATTCGGCTTAAAGGTTGGTTTTCTGAATCCCGAACTCTTGATTAGTGGTTGAACTCGAATGCATTTGGTAAATTTGTGTTGATGTGTGGGGCCTGTGTTGAAATTGTATTTGATGAGTTGGTTGCCTGTTTTAGTTTTGAAATTGTGCTTAATTGCTTGCAATGTTGATTTCCCGAGTTTTGTGAGTTAATATTGATCGTAAATTGCTGGGTTGCGGTTATTTATGTTGGGTCTAGTTGGGTGAAGTCTGATAACCCCCAATTGTGCTAAATAACATACTTTGCCCAATGATGGAGCGTTTGACATCATTCTTAAGGGCAAAGATCGTCAAATGGCAAATTTTGGCTAAACCAAGAAAAGTATGAGTACCCCGGAGGCATGGGTCGATTGGGTCTAGTCCTAATTGCATAAGTGTGTAGTGTGATTTTGATTTTGGGGGCTGCGGGGTTGAATTTGGGAAACAGGGTTGAAATTTGGCACGTTGAGCAGTTTGGCGAGCTAAGTCGTGCTCGCCGAACTATTTGGCGGATCACCCTTTATTTCTCAATTTGGCTGAGTTAGAGTCTGTAAATTTTGGTGGGAAGCCAGAGCTCACCGAGTTCACTCGGCGACTAGTCAAAAGGTCCCTCGATCGCCCTTTCTGCGTCCCTAACCCCTAAAAGCATACTATAAATTTTGGTGGGATAGTCTAAGCTCGCCAAGTAGTGTTGGTGATCCGCCGAAGGTCCCTTAGTATCGCCGACTTGCCTGATTTCTGGAAATATTTTAGGTTGAGCCTTTCTGCGAGCCCGATCTGCCTCCCCAAAGTGTCTCGGCGACTCGTCGACTGGTTCGGCGAGTCTTTCTGCAACCTGATTTCTGTAATTTTTTGAGTCTTTTCTAACTCTTTTTGATGTATTTTGCATATATAGAAAGACCCAAAGTACCGGAATGAAACATGACACCCCACAAAAGGGGAAAGGGAATCGTAATCAATTAGGATGCAGCTGCATCCAAAGTAAAGGCAAGTAAACTTCTTACCACTGGTGGGAAAGGCAAAGGAAAAGGCAAGGCGCCCACAGCTGCATCACCGGAGGTTAGTTCCGATAGTGAGGGCGTCTACGCAACTTACATCACCACTTTCGAGAGCGAGGGGGAACACCAAGATCCTCAAGCTACCATTTCTGAGCCTGAGGATGACCAGCTAGTGTTGGCCAGGAGAGCTGAAATGTGCTCCAAGAGGATGAATGATCCGTCTAGGTTCCGGGTATCTCAATCCACTCCTCCCCCTCCAGTCCGAGATCAGGCTGTGGTCCTAGCACCACCTGCACAGGGCCCTCCTCCTCGGTTTCTCAATATATTAAAGTCCTAGGGACTGAGGACTATCATTGAGGAAAATAGGCTATCTATAGATGGTGTGATAGACCGATACCCAGAAATATGGCGTACCCTCAAGTCCCACAAGTTTGAGATCTTTACTAAACCCCGAGGCCCTTACATTCCTAACTGGGTCCAAGAGTTTTACTTTGCCTATGGAGCTCTAGTGCCACAGGAAAAGAGAAAGGTTGTTACTTTCAAGTTAGTCGACTATGTGGTTGTCAGGGGAAGAAAGGTAAAGTGTGACAGCGATGATATCAATGTCGTATCAGAGTGCACAAAAAATAATGTGGATGACTACCAGAGCATCATCAAGAAGACTTTATTTGGGGACATGAAGAGCTTGCTACCCCCTCTCCTTTCAGATGATACCCCTCGATGGATCGAGGTAGGATTTTCCATAGAGAAGAAGGATCTAAATATGGCGGCGAGGTACTGGTTTGGGTTTATCAATAGCACAATCATGTCGTCCCAGAATGAGTGTATCCTTTGGCACACGAAGGCGGCCTGTCTTGTCTCTATAATTGATGGGGAGTGCCTCGATTTGGGTATGATCATTGGACAAGAGATGGCCATGAGGGCCAGGCAGCACCAGACATCTCTCCATTTTCTGGTGTTGATCAACGAGTTATGCAGACGAGCCCGTGTACCACGAGATGAGAAGAAGGATGTGGAAGTGATTCCCACAGCCTCGACAGACATCCGTTGTATTGAGGTTGAGTACTTGAAGTATGAGGTGTTCTTGAAACGTTAAATCAAAATGGTGCCATTGTCAGGGACATCCCTGATGGATAGATCCCCGACTGATGACGTTGAGACTATACCTACAAAGGCATAAATTCCTACTCCGGCCTCTGGGCCTTCAAGTATTCCTAGCTCTGCCCTTTCTATGACCTCGATCTCTTCTACCGCTCCTCTGCCTCCTAGGTCTGTTGCTAGTTCTGTTGCATCCCGACCTCCACTCACCTAGGCCGTGATACTACGGATGGGGCATCTAGCCCATTCTGCTGATGTGTGTGCCTCCAAGATAGAGGCTACAGTTCTTGGGATGATTGAAGGAGCTCTCACTGCTGTTGTGAAACCTCTTAGAGAGTTTATTGATGCCCTCGCAGCAAGGATAAAGGTGTGTGAGAGAGGTCAGGGAGCCACTTATGAGGTGACGGCCCTAAAGGCTGCAACTGCAGAGTTGAGAAATAAGTGGACCAACTGAAGTCCACAGATATGTCGATGATTTTTGGGACTGTGGAGATCCCTGATGAACTGGACACATATATGCTAGCTGATTCTGATGTACCTCCGGCTAACACCGGAGATAAAGTTAGAACTGATGATGTGGCTGCAGAGTCTAAGGCTGAGACTAATGAGGAGCAGCTCGGTATCCAGGAGGAGACCACATATGAGGGTCTAACGGAGGTTGAGGAGGCTATGGTACATTCAACAATACAGACTTCGTTGAGAGAGACTTTCATGGCAGGCTCTAGTGGAGCCAGTGTTTCTGTTACCCCGGGAACTGATGCCCAAGATCAAAGTGTGACCCCGAGCATTGATGCCTCGGCAGACGGAGCGACTGAGTAGACATGATCATTCTTTACCTCCATCTCTGTTGTTCTTATTGACTTTTGGTGGATTTAGTTGCATTTGACGACAATTGCTTTTCTTTTGTGGGTGGGGTGAGATATTTCCATACTTACTTCTTGTGATTATAATTTGTGTATATACATTGGTTTGTGTTTTAATTATGTTTTTATTCTATCCTGTGGATATTTGAGCTTGTGGCTCCTTGGTTTGAATGGAAATGGTTTTTGACCTATTTTGAAAAAAATTGTGCCACCTCTTTTGTGTATGATTGTGGTTGTTTTTGTGCAAATTTGAGTATCGGTTATGATCAATACCGATGTCTTAAATAGTGCTCTTAATTGAAGGAAATGAAGGTGCGGCTACGATGAGGCCAAATGAAGTTGCATAGACAATATGTGGACTTTTTGCATCTCGTTTTGACTAGTCGATTATCGAATGAGTCTCTTGTGATGAACATTACACACTAGCTAGAAAGTGTGGAGTCTCGTTTGATATTGGTGTCAATACCTTGTGTAATGAGCTTACCTTCAACATTGTGTGTGTTGACACCTAGAATTTACCCTGTTGGTCCGGTTGACTAAGTGATATAAGCTCTTGAAATTATCTTAGGCAAAAAAATTGATGAGTGAAACAAATTGTCAATATACCTCTTTTTGTGGCTAACCTGGTGATATGTGTGAACCTTGCTTGAACCCCTTTGAGCCTTATCATTTTCTTGGTAGAAACTTGAACAATTGTGACCTCTCTTTAACCATTCACCCATAACACTCATGAAGTGTGGTTTGTGTGAATAGCCAACTTAGGCCAAAATCCTAAGTTGGGGGTGTAGTGAAAAGAGAAGGTAAATCAAGAAGTGTGAAAAATTCCCCTTTGAGCCATGGTCTTAAAAAAGATGGAACCCCTCCATGTAGAAGAAAGAGAAAGAAAAGAAGAAAAACAAAAGAAAAAGAATGAAAAAATTGTGAAATAAAGTAGTGAAAGTTGCAAAAGAAATGGGATGTCTGGTAGTCCATTGGAAGTTGAATAATGGGGTGAATTATGAGCATGATTAAAATGTTGAAGAAAAGGAGGAAAGTGATGTTCAACCCACATTTCATGAGAGTAGCAGCCACTGAGCCTAAATGACCATACCTTTGCATTTAGCCCCGTTACAAGCCTTGAAAAGACCTTGGTGATCTTGAGTGGGCTGAAGCGAATGTTGATTGGAAAATAAGGCAAACCTATGGGAGAAATCATTCATGTGTTCATATTTGTGAGTGTTAGAGTTGTATGTGATTTCAGAACTATAAATTGTCAGAGAACTTTCTGAGAATGGGGAATCTTCTTTGTGTGAGGGAATTTGGGTACCTTTGTTGAGCTTGAACTTGCATTTGAAGCAAGTATTGTGAACTTGAGCATCTTTGATAATGGTGAGTCACAATTTGAATATTTGAGTGCACAATTGATCATTTCATGAGTAGTTAAGTCTTGTTGTGTGCATTCATATTGTGTTTTTTGTTGCACTGTTTGAGACATCCTTTTTGAACTGCTGAACTTGAGTTTTACTTGAGGACAAGCAAAAGTTTAAGTTGGGGTGTTGATGAGTCCAAGATTTGGACTCATTTGGGGCTTTATTTAGATAGATTTAGTGTCCTCGAATGCTTAATTTGTGCCATAAAATGATGATAAAACCTTGATTTTCATGTAAATGGATTGAGGAACAAAGCAAGGACACTACCATGCAAAAAGGAACAAAATAAACTGAAGAATTGAAGAAAGGCAGGACTGGTGATCGCCAAGAGCGTTTGGCGAATCGCCAAAGGGTTAGTTCCACCGCCTAAAGTTCCAGTGTGCCAGCCCTGAGGGAACAAACCAAGTCAGCGACAAAAATGAGCAGTCGGTGCATCGGTGAGTAATTTCGCGAAGCTAAGATAGATCGCCTAAAGTTACAATCCTTGAGGATGCTGAATACCAAGACGAAAAGGCGATGAAAGAGATCAAAGGGCGGCTCACCGAGTGGTTCAGTGAGCTCGACGTACTTCACCAAACGGCCATTCGCAGCTTATTTTCAGCGACTATAAATTAGATTTTGAATATTTAGTTTAGTATCTTTTGACATTGTTTGACACCTATTTTATTTTTGGAAGGCTTAGAACTCTTCTCCCTATAGTTTTTCATAACTTTGAAGAATTTGAGAAGTTCAATTTGTAGAATTTGGAAGTGGGTTTCTAAGATTAGACAAACTAAGCCATTGTAAAAGACTAAATCACTATTACCGAGTTGATGGATAATCGATTCGGTAATGGTTTTTACCTTTTTATGATGTTAGTCTAAATCCCAAATTCTTGGGGTGTGAACATGTGATTATGGGCTGAATTAGTTTATGGGTATTGCTAATTACTAGTTTAAATGCTATTTAAAAAATGAGTTTAATCATTAATTGTGGTTTAATTTAAGAATTGTAGTTGCAAATGCAGTTCTATATTTGTGTTATTGGCTTGCGAGAGAGAGAGGTTTAGAACTAAGATTATTGATTGATGGTTTGTGGGTATTGGATTGACCTTTGTTTAGCTCGAGAGAGTAAATCCTAAACTCAATCCCACACATTTACCCCGAGAGAGTGAATGGATTAAGGTGTGGGCTGCTGTTAATTGTCTTGCTTGTTGATGTTCGAAAGAAATCATTTGATTCGGGGTAGTTGTTCAAGAGAAAACTATCCCCCCTATAGTCCAGCCTACTCACTGATATTTAGCTATTTACTAGTAGTTGCAATTACCCATGTGCCCATATTTGACTATAATCGATCACATCCCAAGAATCTATCTCCCTATTGTTAATTCGAAGTTTTTGTGACTGTTGGTAGTTGATAACTAAAACCAAAACCCCCATAGTATATTCGTGTCACCCCTTAATTTGAATGATGTCTTTTTCGATAATTTCTATTCATATGGCTGATTAGACCACATTTGGACTTCCTAATTGAATTTAAAACACGTACCGCTCCTTGTGGGATTCGACCCCAACTCATTTAGTTTGGTTTTATACTTATTTAGGATCGTTGACACCTAGAATTGGATGAGGTGTGCTTGAAACGTTAAATCAATATTGTGTTATTGGTACTCACCCCTTGCTTCTACACTTATGTAGGTTTCGAGCTTGGACCCATGTGATCTCTTTCTTTTTCTTCGATCTCAAAGCTTGTCAAGGACTTGAAGAGGTAGCTTCTTGTCATTCGGCGGGCCCTCTTTCTCTTTTCTTACACTTTGTTCTATTTGAGAAACAAAGATTGAGACTTACGTTTATTTCTTAATTCGGCACTTAAGCATTTAGTGGCTTGTACACGTGACAACTAGATTTTTGGGGTTTTAATAGAAGAATAAGTTTTCCACTTTATCTTGTTCTTGTTCTTGTTCTTGTTCTTGTTTTTATTGTTTTTATTGTTTTCCGCATTTATTTATTTTTGATTGGGTTGAGGCTGACTTGTCTTGATGGGAATAGACAAGTGTCATCAAATCTCTAGATATTCAAGAAGTATATTTGTATTCATGTATTTTTTTCACTATCTATTTATTTTTTCTTCAGAATCTTGTATCCTTTCTTAGTCCATATTCATTCCAATATATTTATAATTTGTATTTGTATTTATTCTTGTTTTTATGTTGCATTTCGTATAATGATATATAAAATGCAAAAATTATATGATGAAAAAGTGAGAATGAAATATAAAACTGAAAAGGAATAAGTGAATACTTGTTGCAATCATTCTTAAATAAAATACATAACTAGTTGGTATACCTTTGGAATGAATAAAAATTAGGAACAAATACAAGATTCATAAACTATGCAACATGAGATTTTAAATGAATACAAATATTAATAGCATACATATGTAACACCCCATACCTTCCAACACTTATACAACTAAGTGAACGTGAAAAAATATTTGAACTCGAGATAGTAAAAGGTGATATTTGATATTAAAGCCATAAGTGGTCAAGTGTGTGTTAGTGTTAAGATCTTGTAAAGAAACTAAGATATGGAAAATGGTGTAAAGTAAGTGAGGTGCTTGCTTGACTAAATTAAGATACTAGGTGACAAGTATTGCATCACCTACTTAAGGTATACGGACCAAGTTAAAAGGACCAAGTAGGTGCATCACCTGCTTTGACTTATAAGCCATATGGAGGCCTAAATTAAGTGATCAATTTGAGGCCCAATCTGTCCAAGAAAAGGCGGAAAAATGAAAAAGAATGGCAGTCCAAGGCCCAATCATTTCAAACCCACAAGAAATAATTTGAATGAATAAGTAGGTGCATCACCTATTTAAATGTGTGGCCTAAATTAATGACATATGGTGGCTGCAAATGAAGTACAAGAAAGGTGGAAAAAGAGAACCTATTAAGGCCAAAAATCTGATACAAATATCTCATTTTCCTATTATCCAAATTTTAAGCTTCAAGTTCATATATTTCTCTCTCTCTCTCAAGATGAAACAGCCACCCAATATTCCCACTAGGGTTCTAAGTATTTTTCAGCTTGTTTCTCCAAAGCAGCCACACGTTCACCTTCTCTCCTCAATTGTTTCAAGTATATTGGACAGTTCTTCAAGGGGAATAAAATAGAGATAGCTATATGTGTTGGTAGCCAAGGTTCTGCCACTCTCTACCAAAGATTAAGAAAAGGTTACAAAATAATTGAAGGAGAATAACATATTAAGATAGCCAAGGTAAGGCGTTGCCACAACCTCTAATTATTAGTTTATTTGAGAATTCTAGACATACTTGTTTATTGGAACTCGTGGAATGGTGATTAAAACTATAATTTCGAGTCTTTTGGTTATTTTGGTGTGTTAAGGACTGTTATTGTATTGATTTGCTTATGGGAGATGATGTGAGGCCAAAAATACATATTTTTAATCATTATTTTTCTCACATTTATTATTTATATCTACCTTTTTTGAGCATTAATTTTATGGATTGTGCTAAATAGTGTATTTTATTTGTAGAAGTAAATTGGTGTAAAGTTGAAGAAGTTTTGAGCTAAAACAAATTAAAGATTGAGGATTGAAGAAGGAAATCAAGTAGACAGCTTAATGGAATAAATTCAATATAATAATGTATAAAATATGAAGTTGCAAAGTTCAAATAGGAAAAGAGGATGCTTCCACATGGCAACAGCGGAAGACACTTCATATTGTTGAAGTCGTGCAGAGGCGGTCACAGTTCACGAGTAAAACTGGGAAATCCAATTCTATTCGGTTGGGGTTCCTAATTTGATTGGGATTCAGTTATTTTATTGAAGGTTTTCTATATCTATAAATAGTCTATAGAAATAATTATTTTGGAGATTAGGCAGAGGAGAAGATCAATTAGAGGGTATCAAAGTATAAAGTCGTCAATACTTTTTAGATTCTTTTCTTCTTCTTATTTTCTTAGAGATTAGTAGCTAAAGCCCTTGTTCTGGGGCTGTAGCTACGGATTCAATGTTGATGATTTAAGATTTTTGAATTAATTCTTGGTTGTCATTATAAATTACTTCTATATTCTTATTTTAGTATTTTATGCTTGATCACGATAAGATAAATATATTGTCTAATCTTAAAATCGAGAGAGGAGGGGTTAGATAGACCAGGGAATATAGAGAGCTCGGTACACCTATTAGATTGAGGTGATTAGTGTTCAGGAGTGACGCTCAGATGAACACCTTTCTTGGTTACGAAACAGGAGGAAATATAAATGCTCGCCAGTTAGCCTATTTATCCCCGCTCAACGATGTAGTTAGATAGCTAATTGGGGTAGGCGACGAGAGGTGTGAACCCGGATCATACAATTAACCCTGTAAACCAGTAACTTGACAACTAAAATTAGTTCTTTACCTAAAATATGATACACGAGATCCAATACATGCTACAGCCCTGGGATTTTCCAACTATTGTAAGTAATCTCATTATTTTATTCTTGCATTCTTTTCTTTTGACACTCTTAAATAAATAATTTGACCAATATAATTTAGTAAAAATAGTTAATTGACAAGTCATTTGGATTCGATAATCTGGTTCTTTTAAGATCTACTATATTACTTACGCAAGCACGTACACTTGCGTGTGAAATTGGGAGCAACAAATTTTTGGCGCCACTGTCGGGGACTTAGAAATTAACTATTCTTCTAGGTTATACTTTTTCTTTTTATTTATTAAAATTTTATTTTTTTGTTTGTTTCAGTTCATATTTTTTTTCTAAACAATTAATTATTATTATTATTATTTTTATTTTTTGAATAATTTGGTACTCTTATTGATATGGATGATTGGGATAACTCGTGGTTGGGTGATGAATGTCCTTTATGTCATATATATGGTCATCAATATATTCATTGGAATGTTTGTCCGAAATCTTATTCCTTTCTCCCGAACCCCTATTATGATTCTTCTGTTATTTGTGATGTTGGTAGGGGCGATGAAGCGGAGAATCTAAAACTAAAGGCGCGCAATGTTAATTCACTTATGGAATGTACGGACATGCTGGACAAAATTAATTCAAAAATCGCTGAACAAATGTTTGAATGTGTGGAACAGCAAAAAACAATCATAAAACTGCTGGATGTGCTTGATGCTATTCAATTGGAAATTACAGTCCTAGCTAAATTAGAAGAGATTAAAACCCAACAAGGAGAAAGCTATGATGAAACAGAGATAGTGAGCCAATCTTGGCTACAAGAACAAACTCAACTTCTAAAGTTTCATGAGTTTATCTGTGATGGTCTGACATACATGACAACCCAACTAATTGAAGGAAAAGTTGAGCTCACACAAGAAATAGATCAATTTGGTTCAGATATTAATGACTTACAGGCTCACTTGAACAAAAAGATTGAGGCATCTAAAACCCAATTACCAATTGTCGTGGATGATGACCAATTAGTTGGGTAAAAAGAGGAATTCCAACCATTCAACTATACTTTATTCCTTAATATCGATGTTGAGAAAGAGTACAAAAGTGAGAATGTTGTAAATAATGTTGCTTTGGAGTTGAGGCATTTTGAATCTCATTCAAAACACTTTTCTATATCATCTGAAATAATGGATGAGTGTATAGATGAGGTACAAGTCCCATACATCCTAAAGTTTTTTAGTCCACATAGACAAAACGACATTCCTCACCTAAGGGCCAAGAAGTGCAAGATACGACATATATTACTTGGTTCTTATCTTTATACCACCACCCATTTAGAGGAATAGAAAAATAGATGCAAAGTTAGGGGTAAAATTCATAAGTTCAAAGTGGAAAGAAAAGTGGTGAATTTATTTGTGTCGTGTCACGATGTTAAATTAAGCGCTTATTAGGAGGCAACCCAATTTATAGTGTAACTTCTTATTTTATTTTTTTAGTTTCATTTTTTGTGTGGTTTTTACAGGTTTTGGAGAAGTTTGAGAATCCGAAATTTGGAGCTAAAGAACACGTTTGACTTTAAGTGTTGGGTGCGTACGACCCTTGATGAAAATAAAAAGAATATGCTACTAGCTAGGCCTAAAGGCCTCAGGGAGTTTTTCTAACCCTTGTTTTAAATTTTATTTGATGCTTTGAAGACATAGCACCTTTTTAAGTGTGGGGTGGAAGAATGAATTCCTAGTTTTTACTGTTTTATTGGGCCTTTTCTTTTTTTAGGATGGGTTCCTTAGCTTTTGTTTTCGGTTCTTTTCCTGAGGATAGTCCCTTTGAACCGAGTGTCTTTTATTTTTTTAGGAATAAGTTTTCTTTTTTTTTTTTTTTTTTTTTTGAGAGAAAAGAAAAGGCTCTTTCGAGTGGCGTGATACTTACTATTTAGGCATAATTTTTTAGTAGTACTTTCTTGTGAATGCTTGATTGATAAGGAAATTTCAGACTCTTTGACACCTAAGATCATGGTTCTGACTTTGTATATAGCTTATTTTATTTTGTAGTTTGTTATGATCCCGTCTCTCTTAAAAGTGGAATTGATCCATCTTGATTGATACTTGTGCCATGTGTGGTGAGATTTTGTATACTCCATATTTTGCATCTTAGTCTAGAACTTGCCCTGCATGTTATTGAAGCGAAATAAAAAAATTTGCTTTGTTTAGGAGATGATAATAGGATTTCATTGATTTGTCTCGTAAATTTTAGCCTTTTAAGATATTATATCACTAGTTAGCCTTTTTGAGCTTATAGCCTTTTGTTCGTAGCCATATTTTTCCCTTGACTATTTTGTTGAATCCCTAGTTTTTTCACCCTGCTTCCTTGAGCATTATAGCATAGACTTATTCTAATTGTTAATTCTGAAGAAAAGGGATGGTTGAGTTAAAAGTTAATCAATGATAGCTACAAAGTGTTTAAAAAACCTTCTTTGAAAGAATGTGACATGAAAAAAAAAGTTACCTTGATGATGGCCCTGGTCCTTCCAAGGACATCGTGCACCTTAACGCATGTAAAATACGAAAGTTGAGGGTGGCTATTATGAAGGAAAACGTTTTTTTTAAAAAGAGTGAAGCATTCTTGAAATGATGAGAATTACTTGTGAAATAATTGTTGAAGAGAGGGTTGAAAATAAAGAGAAGAAAATAATGGTTGATTAAGTCTTAAAGTGCAAAGTGCTTAAGGAAGTGTAAGTCACTATTATATAGTTTTCCTACATGTCCCCTAGCCTACATTACAACTCATTAAAGTCCTATTTGATTCTATTCAAACATACTTAATTAGTGGAGATGTACATAATGGGCAAGCCTATGGTTCTCAGTGCATACATATGAATTTTATTTGTGAGTGTGAGAGTTGTTCTTGATATGAAGTCCTTAATTTATATTCAATCTTTTGAATTGAGTGTGTGGACTATTTCTTCTTGTGAGGGCACTTGTTTCATGATGGATAGATGATTTTATTAACTTTCTTTGATTGAGAGTAGGTGAGCAAACTTAAATTTGATGAGTTTCAAGTTCTTTTCTTGAGGTTTAGGAGGTTAGAGGTTTGTTGTTTATTTGGATGCTTGCATAATGATTGAGAAGAGTACTTAATGTTTTGAAATTGATATATTGCCTAATTGTTTGTATTAACCAAAGTGATGATATTCCTAGTATAATTTTTTGAGATGAGCTTTAATGCTTGCTCGAGAACGAGCAAAAGTTTAAGTGTGGGGTGTTGATGTGAGGCAAAAATTATATATTTTTAATCATTATTTGCCTCACATTTATTATTTATATCTGTCATTTTCGAGCATTAATTTTATGGATTGTGTTAAATAGTGTATTTTATTTGTAGAAGTAAATTGGTGTAAAGTTGAAGAAGTTTGGAGCTAAAGTAAATTAAAGATTGAAGATTGAAGATTGAAGAAAGAAATCAAGCAGGCAACTTAATGGAATAAATTCAATATAATAATGTATAAAATATAAAGTTACAAAGTTCAAATATGAAAAGAGGATGCTTCCACGTGGCAGCAGCGAAAGACACCTTCATATTGTTGAAGTCGTGCAAAGGCGCTCATAGTTCACGCATAAAACTGGGAAATCCAATTCTATTCGGTTTGGGTTCCTAATTTGATTGGGATTCAGTTATTTTATTGAGGGTTTTCTATATCTATAAATAGTCCATAGAAATAATTATTTTGGAGATTAGGCAGAGGTGAAGATCAATTAGAGGGTATCAAAGTATAAAGTCGTCAATACTTTTTAGATTCTTTTCTTCTTCTTATTTTCTTAGAGATTAGTAGTTAAAGCCCTTGTCCTGGGGTTGTAGCTACGGATTCAATGTTGATTATTTAAGGTTTTCAAAATTAATTCTTGGTTGTCATTATAAGTTACTTCTATATTCTTATTTTAGTATTTTATGCTTGATCACGATAAGATAAATATATTGTCTAATCTTAAAATCGAGAGATGAGGGGTTAGATAGACCAGGGAATATAGAGAACTCGGTACACCCATTAGATTGAAGTGATTAGTGTTCAGGAGTGACGCACAGACGAACACCATGCTTGGTTACGAAACAGGATGAAATATAAATGCTCGCCAGTTAGTCTATTTATCCCCGCTCAATGATGTAGTTAAATAGTTAATTGGGGTAGGCAATGAGAGGTGTGAACCCGGATCATACAATTAACCCTGTAAACTAGTAACTTGACAACTAAAATTAGTTCTTTACCTAAAATATGATACATGAGATCCAATACATGCTGCAGCCCTGGGATTTTCCAACTATTGTAAGTAATCTCATTATTTTATTCTTGCATTCTTTTCTTTTGACACTCTTAAATAAATAATTTGACCAATATAATTTAGTAAAAATAGTTAATTGACAAGTCCTTTGGGTTCGATAATCTAGTTCTTTTAAGAGCCACTATATTACTTCTGTGACCACGTACACTTGCGTGTGCAATTGGGAGCAACAGGAGGTCATGGATGTACTTAGAGAATGATTGTGGAAAGCTATTAGGGGGCAGATTTATAGGTTGTGGTGATACACCATTAAAATTAATTTTTTTTGTAAGCTCACTGCTCGTCCCATATCAGGTACTGTGGAGTGCTGACAAACCTCATGGGAAGGTTTTTACATGTAAATAAATATAACTGACAGAATGTGTGAAAGAACACACTCAATTAGAAGGATTATGGGTTGGAACTTTGTAAACTTTATGAATTGTAAATTACGGTATAAAAGGCTATTTTATCCCATATCTTTTTGCATGAAGTCCTATATTTTGTGTACCGACAAATTGAGATCTTTAACTGATCCTCATTGTAAAAGATACAATGTGAGGGTGTACAATCTCCAATGTAGCTAATGGTCTTCCTTATACAATCCATGTTTTCAAAATATGTCAAACAACTTCAATACGTGTTCATTATCCAATAGTGGTGTATTTATTCTTCCAAGTGCTAGTAGACAAAGGTCCTTTAAACAGTAAGTTTCAATAGTTATCCACCAAGTCAAATGAGGTTCATTGAGTCAATGCAATCCTACATTATACATGTTACAGGTATTTATATATCAGACACATATTATGTCAATTGTTCATTTTATGTCCCCTTACGTGCAATGTACAACCCTTGCTTGGGTTATGTCGTGTACTTCATTAGCTTGGATGTTTATGCACACTTTCATTTGATATCGTATATTAAGTGTTTAGCTATCATATCATCTTATATATTCTTTGCCTCTACATTCGAGAAGTTATAGTTTCTACTAAGTGTTTAGCTATCATATGCCCCCATGTGAAATGTCCAATGTGTTTTAAATGAAGCATCTTCTAAGCAGAATTACTTACTTACTTGCTATACATCTTAATGACTCATTTGCTGCATGTAAGGTAGTTTCCACACACCTTCGTTGATCACTTGTATATGTTCTTTGTGCCCAAATGAAGTTCATGAGTCATAAAAGGTCCTAAGTAGTGCACTAAAGTTACATTTGCTTCCTATATCATTGTTTTCTGCCTCAATTAATTTATCCACATGTCCACATCACTGGTATATGGTCCTAAATCTCAAAAAAGGTTATGAGCATCAAAAGAACAATCTCAAGGATTAAAGAGACAAGGTAAAGTTAATATATATAATAATGGGTGGCACCTCATGGGTTAAAATACCTAGCATGGGTCGATCCTAATTCTTGTGCTTAAGGGTGGCGGCTCAGGGTTGGTAATCCTATCATGGGCCAATCCCAATCTATTTTTTTATGGGTGGCACCCCAGGGGCTAAAATCCTAGCATGGGTCGATCCCGATTTGTATATTTATGAGGACCGCATCCCATGGGTTAAAATACCTAGCATGGGTTATCATCTCCTACCACTGATCAGTTGGTCATTGTGTCACATGGTACAAAGTCTATAAAGAAAAAATGAGTAAACTAAACCCAAGAATGTAATGTACATGATTCCACAAGTATAAGCAAAGGTCAATCTAATGTACATGATTCCTCAAGTATAGGTAGAAGTGAATGTAAGGTATGTGATTCCACAAGTATAATCAAAGGTGGTCTCTTATCCTTATCTATACAGAATATTTGTGCATTTGTACCTGATTTCACTTGAGCTCTTATTTTACATATGGTTACTTTATGCCTTACATATTTAGTACATTCCTTTGTGTTGACGTCCCTCCTGGGGGATGTTGTGTTTCATGCCACAGGTACAGGTACTCAAGCTAATAGAATCTCTCAATATAAGCAAAGGATACTCAACGACCTTTGGTGAGCTCCAGGTTGCTTCAGGGTTTTGCCGAGTCTCTAGCATATACCTGACAATATATATTAGTTAAGGGGTATGATGGGGTCTTGTCCCGTTATAAGCTAAGTGTTTATCTTTTAGAGGCTTTGTAGACTAAATGTCAAAGTAAAGTGTGGTTATCTCTTGTCTAGTAATTAAGTCTTCAACGGCCCAGTATGTACCTTTTATTTTGGGGTCTATCTATGTTTGTCTTTTATCAAGGTACTTGACCTATACTCATCAAAGATTTATAGTTATCATAGTTTCATGTACGATAAGCACAAGTCTAAGTTGGTTCTCTGAGGCGTGACAAAAACTAGTATCAGAGCAGGTCATCTTAGGATGTCTACAAAGCCATCTAGTAGAGCCTTACTTATGAATGTGTTGCGCGCCACATTTATAATTGAGGGGCTGCTTGGACATTCAGGAATTGTGTCCTTTCATAATCTAGATAGTGCAATAGAGCTATATTAAGAAGTTTATTCCCACTCATATTATGATCTATTTCATTCAGATTATGCTTTAGGTCAAAGGTTTCCAAGAGGCCAACACCAGCATCATCCAAGAGGAAATTTCCAGAGAAAGGTCTCATGTTATCAAAATTCAGAGAAAGGCTTGTAAAGCTTTCTGTGTTACTTGTAAGGTCTCATCTACAGTTATATTTGTACCACTTGTACCATCTTGATTCATCTAATATAATAGGGTTGTTCAAATGTTGCACAATGAATGGTTACCTAGTCGTAGAGATAGGCTGTCACAGTACACAACTTCTTAGGAGAATGTGACTTGTTCTTTAGTTCAAGATTTCCTCCAAATGACTCATTTCAGTGGTTTGAGGATCTAATCCTATAGAGTGCAGTTAGTACCTTGTTAATAATAGAAATTAAGTCTTTTAGATGATGCATATATTGGAAATAGAAGTTGTTGGTTTAGCTTAGTATTGGTTAAAAAATGTGGTAGACGCATAATCTCATATGTGAATATACCAGAGTGGTATTTGATGAGTCCACAAATTGGACTCATTTAGGGATTTATTTTGATAGAAATAGTGTCCTCGAATGCTTATTTTGTCTCAATATCTGATGAAAACTCTTAACTTTCAGGTATTTGAAGTTTTAGTGGAAGCATGGACACTTAGGCGCAAAAAGGAACAAAATGGCTGAAAAGAACGAAGAAGCTGAAGCATGAGCATCGCCAAGAACCTTTGGCGATTCACCAAAAGGACAGACTCCGCCCTTTGTTTCAGTATGCCAAGCCCTAAAGGAAGAGGGTCAAAAAGGTGATGAAAGGAGCATTCGACGCTTCGCCGAATAGTTTCGTGAAGCAGTACTATACTGCCCAATGGTCCAGAACGTGAAGATGCTGAAGGCAAGCATGAAACGCGATGAAACAGAAGAAGGGTGAGTTGTCGAGTCATTCGGCGGCATAGACTAACTTCTACGAAAGATCTGCCAGCGCTATTTTCTGAAGTCTATAAATACTAAAATTGTTATTAATTTTATAAGTTCTGAACCATTATTATTATTTTTAGAATAGAATAGTATGTTTTTATATATTTTCTCTCAAGTTTGGAGAGGGTTTTGTGGGAGACTTGAAGAGACAAGGATTTCATCTTCCCCAAGTTGGAAGTGGGTCTTCTCCATTCTTCTTCTTTTGCTTAAATCAAGGTTTAATTTCTAATACCTATTTGATTTTAGAATCATTTTAGGTGTATTTTTTTATTTCTTAATGTGTGGCTTAAAACCCCCATTATTGGGGTGTGATTTAACAAATATGTATTGATATTGTTGTTGGATCTTGCTTGCTAATAGGGTAGATGTATTTTAATGGTGATTTCACCTAGTGGTTGTGGTTTAAGTTAATGGGTTTGTAGTTGCAAATACAAAACCACCCATGTGTTTTTGGCTTGCCCGAGTGGGAGGTCGCGAAACCAAGACCCTAGACTGATGGCCCAAAGAGTGGGTCGACATGAGGTTCTTCCCGACAGGTTGAGCCCTAGTCCCATATCCTAACACTCAGCTCGAGAGAGTGAGTGAGTGGGGTAAGGCATAGGCTGGTCTTCATGCGGCAAATGGGTGTCCGAGAGGAACCCATTTGAAACGGGGTAAGTTGCCCGAGAGGGAACTTATTTCCATCTAAAGCTTAGCCTAGTCACTATTATCTTGCAAATTTTCTATTGAAAGCATGTACCCAACGATTTATCTCAACTTGTATTGCGGTCACACCCCAAGAACTTTTCCCCATACTTGATTTTCTTGTTAATTTTTGCTATTTTTACTACTTGTGACAAAACCTCCAATTGATGTTTGACACTTTCGTGTCACCCCCTTTAATTTACTATGTTTTTAATCGTTAATGTCTTTAGCTACGACTAGTTAGAGCTTAATTTTATTTTTCTAGCAATTCACCAAACCACTCCCTTGGGACACGACCCCAACCTTTAGTTGGGTTACTATACTATCGACGATCGTAGACACTCATACCATAGGATAGTGTC
>NW_006239102.1:55440-67922 GCF_000226075.1 Solanum tuberosum | reverse complement strand
AAGCAGAGGAAGTGAGTATGGCGAGCAGCACTCGGGAGCTAATGGAGTTTCTTCCATTAGAGATAATGATATTCTGGGAGCGTATCCTCACCTTCAAGCAATTGGAGGGTGAACGGATCCACAAGTCATGGGAAAGGTTTAATGAACTAATCAATCAATGCCCAAATCATGACATTCCCGACATAGCTGTCCTTGACTGTTTCTACAGAAGTCTTGGTCCTGGAAATAAGAGGTTGGTCGACCGACTCATTTCGGGAGGCATTGCGAAACAGCCATATGTGATAGCAGCCCAACTGCTTAATCAAATGGCTGAAACGAACCAAGAAGTAGAAAAGGACTTCATGTTGGCCGCCCTAAGGACTCAGATGGATGAGTTGGCCAAAACGATGGTGAAGATTAAAATCCAGTGTAAGTGGAAGGATAAATACATCCCTCTTCATGAGCGAAGAAGTCTCAAGGACAATGAGGTTAAAAGCCTTGACAGAATACTCTCAATCATTCTCCACAAGGTGACTGAGCAAGATATAGAGATGAAAGGAATGAAGGAAGACATTGAAGGAATGAAGTGGATAATTTGGTCTCATTCTAAAGTTGTCCAACTGCTCGAGGACCTGATGAGTAATGTGTTGCCTCAACTCCATCAGCAGATAAACAGGGGGTGGCCTAATGAGGATCTGGCCAACCCCAACAACGAAACTTGAGCAAAGATTTGCATCGTGCCACGACGGTAAATAAGGCGCTTCTTGGGACGCAACCCAAGATCTTAAATGAGGAAAGTGTTGTGTTGTGTTGCAGGTTACAATGAGGAAAGTGTGGAAAATTTCAGGTTGGCAAGCAGAAAGTCCATTCCACGAGTTGCCAAACAGATCTGTTGGCCTGACTGGATCCTCCGTTTAGCTCAATACGAGAGTCGTACAGAGCCTGTAAAACTTGGCAGACTCGAAAATCAACTCAGCGCATCGCTAACAAGTTTGGCGATCTCGATGCAGATCGCTGAATTCACCCACTGAAAATTCAAGATTTCTGAAGAAAGGGCTGGATAAATGACCACTCAATGAATCGCTGAGTAGGTTGGCGAGTGCGACTAACGTCGTCGAATGGACACAAATTGAACAGCGTATATGTCCAATAGTCACACTTCTTCATTCTTTCTCACTTTCAAATTCTATAACTTCACACCAAGATATGGCCAAACAACCAACTAGAGGGAGGGAGAAAGGAATTGTGATCAGAGAAAATACACCTACACCCAGGGGCAAGGCTACAACAACTTTAAAAAAGCAAGGGAAAGGGCAAATCTCTCGAATTATCTGACGCAAGCTCTGACAGCACAGGATTTTACACTACCGAGCCACCCACATATAACAGTGAGATTACAGAGTCTGACGAAGATTACCAGACAGAGGCAAGGAGGGCTGAGTTACGATCCAAAAGGATACATGATCCATAACGGATCAGAGATAGTCAATCCACCACTACAACTCTTCCAGCTCCAAGGCAAGCATTAGTGTTGGCACATCCAGTACAAGGCCCCAAACATGGATCAATGAATAGATCAAAAGCGGATGGTCTAAGGACGATCATTGAGGAGAAACGACTTTCCATAGATGGGGTTATTGATAGGTATCCAGAAGTGATGGAGTGCCTGAAATACCACAAATTCCAAATCTTCACAAGACATCGAAGCTCTTACATATCAAGCTAGGTTAGAGAGTTCTACGATACATACAGTGCATTAGTACCTCAACGGAAAAGGCTAGTCTCATCTTTTAAAGCAGTTGACCACGTGGTTGTCAGAGGAAGGAAGGTAGCCTGTGACAGTGAAACTATCAACATAGCTTTGGGAATGTTCGGTAAGATTAATGACCACTGCCAGCACTTGATCAGGACACAGAAACTGGATACAATGAAAAAGTGGTTTGCCCCGCTAGTCTCAGATGATAATGCTCCAACATGGCTAGCAGAAGGAGTTCCAATTGAGAAGAAAAATCTGAACATAGCTGCACGGTATTGGTTCGAATTCATCAGCAGCACAGTTATGCCATCACAGAATGAATCAATTCTCCATCATGCTAAGGCAGCTTGTCTTGGACGCATCATGGAAAAAACCAAGATAAATCTTAGGAAGATCATTTCCTCTTAAATCCATATGCGTGCAAAGAAGGGCCAGACATCTCTCTTTTTCCCGATATTAATCACTGAATTATGCAAAAGAGCTCGGGTGCCTGGAGATGCAACGAAGGATGTGGAATTGGCTGCCACCGCCTCCACCAGTATCCAAAAGATCAAAGCCGAATATCTTAATGACCAGGCAGAAAAGAAACAGAAGGAAGTTGTGACCAGTAGATCTATACCTGTAGAGGCATGTTTGCCTACTCCGGACCCCAGGCCTTCAGGTATATCTGATGTCATTACCACTCCTTTTCACTCTATATGTTCCTCTACTGCTTCATTACCACCCAACATAGCGAGCTCCATTCCAGGCATGATTCAGGTTGCCCTTGACAATGTTGTGAGACCACTGAGCACTACTATTGATGCTCTGGAGGCCAGGATGTTAATGTGTGAGCACGATAAAGGAGCCACCGAGGAAGTAACAGTTGTAAAGGCCACCATTGCAGAGCTAAAGAAAGATGTGGACTACCAAAAGTCCACTGATATATCTATGATCTTCGGAACAGTGGAAGTTCCAGATGCGCCCGAAATGCCTCAGAATTCTGCAAGACATGGAGATGGAATGGAGCATATAGTTGATCCTGATTTGGAGGCAGAAACTGACGAAGAGATATTTGAGGAAGCTACAGCGGATGGCATAGCCGAGACTGAAGAAATCATGATAAATGTTGTTGTGCAAACTTCTTTAGCAAAGTCTCCTGCTGCGGGATCCAGTGGAGCTGGTCCTTCTGGTGGTCATGCCGGATATTGATGCCCAGACAGATGGAGCGACAGATTAGCCAGGATCACCTATTTACCTCCCTCTTTGTATTTTTTTATTTTGTCTTTCGGGTTATGTGTTTATTTGCATTTGAGGACAATTGCTTTTATTTGTGGTGGGTGAGGCTCATCTTTTGTGTTCTATTTAATGTTTGCATTTTGTGATTACATTTGGGCTGTTTTCTTTTTAATTTGTGTTTCTAAAACTGATTTGCGATTGTTTGAGCTCATGGCTCTCTTTTGGGTTTTATTGCAAAATAACTTTGACCCTTTCGAAAAATTTTGAAATTTTTGCACATTTTTTCCACCCTTCGTGAGTTGAATGTGAATGTTCTTTCGCAAAAATTTGAGTCTCGGTTTCAATCAATACCGATGACTTGAATAGTGCTCTCAATTGAATGAACATGAATGTACGGCTACGATGAGGCCAAATGAAGTTTCATAGACAATATGTGAACTCGTTGCATCTCGTTGTGATTATCCATTTGTCGAATTGATTCTCTTGTAATGACCATTGGACACTAGCGAAAGTGTGTAGTCTTGTTTGACTTAAGTGTCGATGCCTTGTGTGATTAGCTTACTTTGAAACTTGCATGAATAAACCTAGAATTTGTCATGTTAGTCTGATTGATTTAGAAAGGTGTCCTCTTGATATGATCTTAGGCATTTTTAAAGAGTGTGAGCCAAATTTGATATATACCTCTTTTGTGGCCTACCCGTGAGCGTGTGAAACTCTTTTGAACACCCTTTGAGCCTTACCTTTCTTTGGAAGAACCTTGATGAACCCTAGACCTTACTTGAACCACTACCTACAATCCTCTTGAGTTGTGGTTTAGCGAATAGCCAACATAGGTCAAAAATCCTAAGTTGGGGTGTGGTGAAAGGGAAAAGGAGAAGTCAAGAAGTGCAAGAAAAGTCCCCCAGAACCCATGGTATTGCATAAAAAAATGGAACCCCTTTAATTCAATTTAATTCAAAAAAAAAAAAAATGAAATGTGGAATAAAGTACGAAGGGAATCGGGTTTCAAGCAATCCATAGAGGAGAATAAAAAAAGGTGACTTAGAAGCACTAGAAAGAGAATTGATAAAGAAAAAGAAGACAATGCCTTGAGAATGCCACAACTCACGAGGAAAAAGTCACTGACCCTAAATGACCATACCTTTTCACTCAGCCTCATTACAAGCCTTAGAAAGACCTTTTTTTAAGTCGATTGGAAAATAAGGGCAAATCTATGGGTGAAAACATGTATTGTGTTACTCTTTTTTAGTGTGAGTGTTGCATCGGATTCCTGATCTTGAATTGATGAACCTCTGTGTGTGAATATGGAATCATTTTTCATGTGAGGGCATTTAGATACTTTTTGTTGAGCTTGAACTTGCATAAGTAGCAAGTATTGCGAGCATGAGAATCTTTGGTAATGGTGTGTCACAACTTGAATCTTTGAGTACACAATTAATCCTTGCATAAGTAAACTGAGTCTTGTTGTGTGCACTCATAATTGAGTCTTGTGTAGAACTGGTTGAGACACAGTTCTCGAACTGCTGAACTTGAGTTTGCTTGAGGACAAGCAAAAGTTTAAATTGGGGGTGTTGATGAGTCCACAAACTGGACTCATTTAGGGCTTTATTTTGATAGAAATAGTGTCCTTGAATGCTTATTTTGTCTCAATATCTGATGAAAACTCTTAACTTTCAGGTATTTGAAGTTTTAATGGAAGCATCAACACTTAGGCGCAAAAAAGAACAACAAGGCTGAAAAGAACGAAGAAGTTGAAGCATGAGCATCGCCAACAACCTTTGGCGATTCGCCAAAAGGACAGACTCCGCCCTTTGTTCCAGTATGCGAAGTGCTAAAGTAAGAGGATCAAAAAGGCGATGAAAGGAGCAGTCGACGCTTCACCGAATAGTTCCACGAAGCAGTACTATACCGCCCAATGGTCCAGAACTTGAAGATGCTGAAGGCAAGCATCAAACGCGATGAAACAGAAGAAGGGTGAGTTGCCGAGTCATTTGGCGGCATCGACTAACTTCACCGAAAGATCTGCCAGCGCTATTTTCTGAAGTCTATAAATACTAAAATTGTTATTAATTTTATAAGTTCCAAACCATTATTATTATTTTTAGAATAGAATAGTATGTTTTTAGATATTTTCTCTCAAGTTTTGAAGAGGGTTTTGTGGGAGACTTGAAGAGAGAAGGATTTTCATCTTCCCTAAGTTAGAAGTGGGTCTTCTCCATTCTTCTTCTTTTGTTTAAATCAAGGCTTAATTTCTTATACCCATTTGATCTTAGTATCATTTTAGGTGTATTTTGTTATTTCTTGATGTGTGGCTAAAAACCCCCATTCTTGGGGTATGATTTAGCAAATATGTGTTGATATTGTTGTTGGGTCTTGCTTGCTGATAGGGTAGATGTATTTTAATGGTGATTTCACCTAGTGGTTATGGTTTAAGTTAATGGGTTTGTAGTTGCAATAAAAACCACCCATGCGTTTTCGGCTTGCCCGAGAGGGAGGTCGCGAAACCAAGACCACTAGACTGATGGCCTAAAATGTGGGTCGACGTGAGGTTAAGCCTGAGAGGGTGAGCCCTAGTCCCATATCCTAACACTCATCGAGAGAGAGTGAGTGGGTTAAGGCGTAGGCTGGTCTTCATGCGGTAAATGGGTGTCCGAGAGGAACCCATTTAAAACGGGGTAAGCTGCCTGAGAGGGAACTTATTTCCATCTAAAGCTTAGCCTAGTCACTATTATATTACAAATTTTCTATTGAAAGCATGTACCCAACGATTTATCTCAACTTGTAATACGGTCACACCCCAAGAACTTTTCCCCATACTTGATTTTCTTGTTAATATTTGCTATTTTTACTACTTGTGACAAAACCCCCAATTGATATTTGACACTTTCGTGTCACCCCCTTTAATTTACTATGTTTTTAATCGTTAATGTCTCTAGCTACGACTAGTTAGAGCTTAATTTTATTTTTCTATCAATTCTCAAAAGCACTCCCTTGGGATACGACCCAACCTTTAGTTGGGTTACTATACTATTGACAATCGTAGACACTCATACCGTAGGTTAGTGTCATTGCTCACGATAAGCATCAGTATTGGCTAGAGATATTCTTAATTGACGAATGAGGCGCAATGATCTTCTCGGGTATAGCTGGAATTATAAGATAGGTGTGTATGATCACCCTAGTTAGGTTAATGCGTGATCCTTATGGTTGTGAACTTACCGGATAAGTATTTTAATTGTTTCATACAAAACTATGTGTATTTTATTTCCCTATTGATTTATGTTTTTGTTATAGAATGCGACTAAAATATGCTCTATTAGAATATTAAGAGTAGATCAATATGTAGCATTAATTAATCACTAGTAGAAGAGTATTTGGTTAAATAGGAAATGAAGGAGGATGGTATTTGAATACCAAATAAAATGGAAGGATGAGCTGGTTGAAGTTCCATGATAGTACAAGAAAATGACGTATATGAGTGTTAAAGGAATAGGTGACATAGGTTATGTCCTTATTATAGAGAATTTTTATTAAGCATGTGATGTGGAAAAATATAGAGAGATATTGACTCTTGGATCCTAACCAGTTGAAAAGGTGCACCAGAAGAACTACCTAAACAATTACTTTTTTTTACTTTTGTTAGACAGAGAAATCATTGTAGTATTGATGTGAATTTTAGTACCCAATCTTAATAGTTAGACGAATAAAGAGGTAGATCAAAAGATTGCATTGATAGAAGATACATTGACCAGTGTTGTACCCTAGGGTGCACCTACATCACTCATACAAAATAAAGATGGGTTATTATGCATGTGTATGGAGCAAACTAAATAATGTTACAATCATAGGTTGACAAAAGGAGAGGATGGTTGATCATATGTGCCAATTGTTCTTATTTGGTTCCTTTGCATGAAAAAGGGTTGGAGCGCACTCACTTGTTATATCGTTACAGAAAATTCATTATCTAGGACATGCCTAACTTGTTGGGTTGTCTCAGACCGTCATTACTACAGAATATTATAGGAGATTTCTCCCACCCTTGCCCCCAATGTTTGAATTTACTAAGAGAGCTGCTTGATTCTAATGGTCGGAACACTTGTGAGAAAATTTCTCAAGAGTTAAAAGACAACATAGGAAATAAATTTCATATGTTTTGAGGTGAGTAAATAAGAACAAGTGAAACTGCACCCAGGAATTAGAACTAGTGGTAGTAGCTTTGTACTTAAGATATGGTGGAGTTTTTATATGGGATGTCTCCTGGTTGCAAAGGCTCTGGTTTCCTATACAATAAACATGTTATATATCCTATAGCTCAACTATTTGTACTCATATACTCTTTATGGGTCATTTTCACACTTGTTACATATGTCTTAAAACACTTGCATGTGGGTGTTATTTGCTTCAAAAAAAACTCGCTTAGCACTATACATTTTATAGGATGTTGCCTTATTTCACCAATAACTTGCCATAAATCACTTGTCCAATTGTTTTTATATTCATTATAGATTAATTGCTCATATGCTATCACATTATAAATTACTTGTTCATGGGTTATATGTACCACAAGTTACTTGTCTGTATATCATATGCTCCATAGACCATCTACCTATATGTTACATGCTTCATAGCCTACTTGTTTAAACATTATAGGACCCAAAGTTTATTTTTCCATGTGTCACACACTTGCTCATATTTCATGAAGTGTATTTATTCATGTGATAGTCCACGTGATCATGTGATTTATTAGTTTATTTGAGAATTCTAGACATACTTGTTTATTGGAACTCGTGGAATGGTGATTAAAAACTATAATTTAAAGTATTTTGGTAATTTTGGGGTGTTGAGGACTGTTATTGTATTGATTTGCTTATGGGAGGTCATGAATGTACTTGGAGAATGATTGCGGAAAGCTGTAGGGGGGTAGATTTATAAGTTGTGGTGATACACCATTAAAATTAAATGTTTTTGTAAGCTCACTTCCCGTCCCATCTCAGGTATTGTGGAGTGCCGACAAACCTCATAGGAAGGTTTTTACATGTTAATAACTATAACAGACAGAATGTGTGAAAGAACACACTCAATTAGAAGGATTATAGGCTAGCTTCCTAGCTACTATTTTGATGATTTGAAATATCCCCAGTTCATTTGTAAGCTGCTAATATTAGCCTTATTGATTGTTTGTTGTAGATGAAGATTATGACGTTAAAGGACAGGTTGAGACTTCGTAAGCTTTATGAATTGGGAATTAAGGTATGTAAGGCTATTTGACCCCATATCTTTTGGCATGAAGTCTTATATTCTGTGTACTAACAAATTGAGATCTCTAAGTGATCCTCATGGTAAAAGATACAATGTGAGGGTGTACAATCTCCAATATAGCTAATGGTCTTCCTTATATAGTCCAAGTTTTCAAAATATGTCAAACTACTTCTATACGTGTTCATTATCCAATATTGGTGTGTTTATTCTTCCAAGTACTTGTTGACAAAGGTACTTTAAACAGTAAGTTTCAACAGTTATCCACCAAGTCAAATGAGGTTCATTGAGTCAATGCGATCCTAAATTATACATGTTACAGGTATTTATATGTCAGATACATATTATGTCAATTGTTCATTTTATGTCCCCTTATGTGGAATGTACAACCCTTATTTGGGTTCTATCATGTGCTTCATTAGTTTGGATGTGTATGCACTCTTTCATTTGATAACGTATACTAAGTGTTTAGCTATTGTATCATCTTATATAGTCCTTGCCTCTACATTTGAGAAGTTACAGTTTCTACTAAGTGTTTAGTTGTCATATGCCCCCATGTGAAATGTCCAACGTGTTTTAAATGAAGCATCTTCTAAGCAGAATTACTTGTTCACTTGCTAAACATCTTAATGAATCATTTGATGCATGTAAGATAGTTTCCACACACCTTTGTGGATCACCTGTATATTTTTTTTGGGCCCAAATAAAGTTCATGAGTCATATAAGGTCCTAAGTAGCGCAATAAAGTTACATTTGCTTCCTATATCACTGTTTTATGCCTCAATTAATTTATCCACATGTCCACATCACTGGTATATAGTCCTAAATCTCAAGAAAGGTTATGAACATCAAAAGAACAATCTCAAATATTAAAGAGACAAGGTAAAGTGAATTTATATATTATTGGTGGCAGCTTAGGGGTTAAAATACCTAGCATGGGTCGATCCTAATTCTTGTTCTTAAGGGTGGCAGCTCAGGGGTGGTAATACCTAGCATGGGTCGATCCCAATCTATATTATTATGGGTGGCAGCCCAGGGGTTAAAAGCCTAGCATGGGTCGATCCCGATTTGTATATTTATGAGGACCACATCCCAGGGGTTAAAATGCCTAGCATGGTCATCCTCTCCTACCACTGATCAGTTGTTCATTGTGTCACATGCTACAGAGTCTATAAAAAAAAGATGAGTAAACTAAACCCAAGAATGTAATGTACATGATTCCCCAAGTATAACCAAAAATGTAATGTACATAATTCCACAAGTATAAGCAAAGGTGAATGTAATGTACATGATTCCTCAAGTATAGGTAGAGGTGAATGTAAGGTATGTAATTCCACAAGTATGATCAAAGGTGGTCTCTTATCCTTATCTATACAGAATATTTGTGCATTTGTACCTGATTTCACTTGAGCTCTTATTTTTCATATGGTAACTTTATGCCTTACATATTCAGTACATTCCTTTGTGATGACGTCCCTCCTAGGGGATGTTGTGTTTCATGCCATAGGTACAGGTAGTCAAGCTAATAGAATCTCTCAATATAAGCATAGGATACTCAACGACCTTTGGTGAGTTCTAGGTTGCTTCAGGGCTTTGCCAAGTCTCTAGCATATATATTAGTTAAGGGGTATGATGGGGTCCTGTCCCGTTATAAGCTAAGTGTTTATGTTTTAGAGGCTTTGTAGACTAAATGTCAAAGTAAAGCGTGGTTATGTCTTGTCTAGTAATTAAGGCTTCAGCGGCCTAGCATGTACATTTATTTTAGGGCCTACCTATGTTGACTTTTATCAAGGTACTTGACCTATACTCATCAAATATGTATAGTTATCATAGTTTTATGCACGATAAGCACAAGTCATAAGTTGGTTCTCTCGGGCCTTTAGGGCATCAAGTGCCTGTCCGTCTCAATGGGACTTGAGGCATGACAACATACTTATTTTAATACAAATTGAGAAAGGATAAAAAATTCTGGAAAAAAACTATAAAAACAAAACAAACGAATAGGAAGTTGTTCTTCCTATAAATAAAATACATAACTAGTAGGAATACCTTTGGGATGCATATAAATTAGGAACAAAAACAAGATTCATAAACTATGCAACATGAGATTTTGAATGAATACAAATATTAATAGCATACATACTAGTTTGAATACTAATTGAGAAAGGATACAAAATTCCAAAAAAAACTATAAATACAAAACAAACTAATATGAAATTGTTGTTCCTCAACTTGGTCTTCAGCAAGTTTTTTGAAATCTTCAGCACCCAAAATAAAAATTATTAATAGTGTCTCTACCCTTGCTGACATTGCTATCTTGAATTTAAATGTGGGTAGAATCATGAACAAATTTAGATCTCCTCTCTTGAGCCATTTTAGCCGCAGAGCCTACATTTTCGAATAATCCTTGAGTAATACATAAATCGAAGGAGGGAAAATCCTCAAAAAGTTGATGATTATATGGGATACCTCTTGTAGTTCTCTTTGAATCAAACATTGAAGTGAAATCTTTGGGTTTTCCCATTATCTAAAACTATAACTGAAAATGGAGAGATTGAAAAACACAAGAACGCACACAAATCTAAATAACTTCAGATGAAAACATAGAATAATAGAATACAAAAAAATCTAAAACAAATCCCTAAAAATCTGAAGAAATCCTAAAGGATGTATGTCAAACTTATGCTTATGATACGCTCAAATTACACTTCCCTAAAGAAGCATAAGCGATCATTATCAAGTAAAGAACCCAACTTGTAGGTTGGGATCGATCCTACGAGGAAAATGATTTAGACTTTGTTTTAACCAACAATTATATTCAATTAGTCAAATTACTTCCAGAAACAAGTAATTAAAGGGGGGGGGGGGTTTGTGAAACAAATCGTAAGAATTCAATAAGTAATAAGTAATCAAAAGTCAATTTTGGTTGTTATCAAGATGAAAGAAATAACTAGGGTATATGTGTTCCCTACAAGCTCATAGCGCAGTAATCCTAATAATAGCAATCATTTCCTAGTGTACTACATGCAAAGTGATAAGTTAGGTATCTCTAAATCTTTGGTCCGGCATCTAGAGAATTTCACCCCGCACCTTGGTCCGGCTACGTGTGTATAATTTACTAACCCTTACCTTTACCTCATATTAGACATCATAATCGATGTTTTGGCTCAGTTATTACTTCGCACCAATCGACACTAGCCTATTAGATAGTATCACACTAAATACTATGTTGATAATTCTTTTCTTGTTGATTACCTCCTTGGTCCGGCAAGTAGCAACTACGCGAGTTCTAACTCATGCACTCGTTAAAAAGACTTCTAAATGAAAGAATTGTCAATGCATGGAGAACACTATTCAAGAATTGCTTATTTACTATTCATACTTTGTTAATCGCTCATGGTTCCCACAACCTTAGTTGTGGGGTTTAGCTACCCATAATCATATGAACACAATTCATTGTAATAGATTAAAGAATTATGAACTTACTTAAGAAGAATAATAAACCCAGAAATTCAACTTGAATTGCAACACACAAATCATCAAAACAAACTTAGGAAATTAATAATTTCTAGGTTTGCAAGAATAATATCCCAAGTCACAAAATAGAACTAAAGTAATAATGTCTAACCCCCAAAAACGAGGTTTACATGCCCTATTTATAGAAAACAAGTCCTAAATTAAAAGGGAAAAAAAATAAGGAAAGTTTGTTCAGGGACGCGTCTTCATTCCACGAGACTGACTCACGGACCTTCAATTGGATCTACGGTCCGTGAGTCCCTTCCGCCTGCCAGGACTTAGAGAATATTTCAGCTTCCAAAAATCAACTTCTCTGAAGCTAACGACGGAAGGACCTTCAATGGATCTACGGTCCGTGAGTCCCTTCCGCCTGCCAGGACTTAGAGAATATTTCAGCTTCCAAAAATCAACTTCTCTGAAGCTAACGACGGAACTGCAGTACAGACCGTAGATCGATCTACGGTCCGTCAATCCCCTTCCGTAGCTCCACACTTGGAATCTTCAAAAATTAGGTACTGGAACCCTCACAGTATCAATCTACGGATCAACAGTACGGTCCGTAGATCCATCTACGGACCGTCAATGGCCACCGTGGTTCCACACTTGGTCAGATTTCCCTGATTTGCCTTCCATGCCTTGCCTGCTGATCTACGACCACCATCTACGGAGCGTCAATGGACCTACGGTCTGTAGATCACCTCCGTAGATGCCCTTTTTCTGCATTTCTTTCAGCTATCTCTTTACTTCCGCGCATGAA
>NW_006239102.1:47958-55094 GCF_000226075.1 Solanum tuberosum | reverse complement strand
GACAACGATCGACCAACCAACACACAACATACACTGTATCATTATCACCAAAGTACCAACTTTCTGACAATGTAACTAGTGCCCTAACTTCAAACGAAATCCCTTTTCTTTCACACAATGAATATGAATTTTGAGTACAAGGATTCATTCAACACTCATGCTCAGAAGTAACTTCATGTACAATTAGTGCTCAGTACCATAGGCTTGCCCTTATTTTCACTACTTAGACTCTCCAAACTAGATTCTAGGATCACTATAGGACTTTCTTGGCTTGTAACGTAGGCTCAAGGTCAAGTGTGGTACATTTGGGTACTTCTTAGTGACTTTATGCCCTCCTTGACATTACACTAGGCTTTCAACCACTTTTTGCCCTATTTTTGCCATCCTACCGTTGTGTCTTCTTTCCCTTGATTTTTTTCAACCACGGATGTGACTTTAAACCTTGTAGCTTTTTAAAACGTATTTTTTTTATAATAATGCTTTTCTTTAGCTTTCAACAAGTCGCATCCTTTCCTCTCTTTTTCAACATCAAACTCTTTTCATACCCACAATTCTTTCGGTTTCCTCTTTCATAGCCACCCTCAACTTATGGATTTTCCATTGGTTGAGGTGCACAATACCCGATGTCGGGTCAGGGACAAGATTGAAGTTACTTTTACATTAGCCATCCTCAACTTAGGCTTTTAGCCTAAGTCAAGGTGCACATGTCCAAGGAGGGACCGGGGCCAACATAGTCGATTATGGGAGGGTGAGTTCGGGGATTAGAAAGAAATGGTCTAATTTTAGGCTCAAAGCATTTGGATCAAAGGGAGCATTTATTTTATTTAGTTTGATCCTTCTTTTAGGAAATTTGTGGACTTATCAGAACAATGACCTATGATCACTTCCTAACCTCTAGATTGAATTGTCTTAGCAGGACTAACCGAGCAAGTTCTAGTTTTGCACAAAAACTGTTTGAACAATCAACTATTCTCACACATTCTTTGCACATAGTTTCATTACCAGATTATCAGATTACCCAGTTCAAGTTTCAGCTTAAGTCATGCCATCAAGTTGATTCATTATCATGTCATACTCAGAGCTAACAGATTCAACTTGTCTTAGCCTACCAATTCTAGCACACATAAGCAAATTTGGACGGGTATATTTTTCATAGGCCATCATGCTTCATTATTTTTCATGCTTCTACACATACGATCCTAATGCATGCCGGTTCAATAGAAATTAAACAGTCTCTTGGGGAAAAAGAACGCAAGCAAGAAAACCCCAAATAGAGGATGTATGAGTTGGGTTATTCAGACTTCACCCTACCACTCACAATTTATTTACCCCACCCCCAACAAAAATATATGTGATTGTCCCCAATGCATACAAAAACAGTAAAAGATAATGGATTGGGTGAAGCAAACATGTGGCGCATTGTGCCGAAGAATCATCAACAAGAGGGTAGGTCTGGATTCCCGGAGCCCGCTGGAACCATACTTGGGTCACCCTCAGTAATGCCCACATAAACCATCATAGCACCCTCAGTAGTGCTCTCAGTCACTCTAACCGCACCATCAGTGGTGTTCACACCGTCCCTCACCACAGGCGGGACCTCTACAACTGGGGCAGAACTCGATGCCCCTGCAATACTCTCACGCACTCTCTGTTGGCGCAATTCTTCATCTAAAATCGAAGTCTTCCTAGCCTCTTTTTCCTGCCTACGCTGTCTCTTTTGGGCTTTTTCCTCCTCGATGCGACTAGAACGGTGCCTCTTGCCTTTAGTATGTGTAGGCTCAGGCCCCTCCTCGGCGGTCCCACTAAATAAAGCATCCAGCACCGTATCATCAGCCAACATAGTAGGTGCAGCCTGAGGCTCAACTGTAGGGGTGGCAAGAATGGCATCAACATCGGCCCGGAGACTGGCTAACTCAGACTGAAAAGAGGATAGATTTATGGTCGGGGCTGGTCTCTCAAGGAATCTCAATTCAAAGGCATCAAGACGCTTATTAACAGCCTGGATCTTCCGGTCCATCATGCCCTCCATCCTTCGCTCCATTCTGACCTTGGACTCAGCTATCGACTTTTGCATCCAAGGCTGGATGTGATGCAGCAGTATGGCCATCTGAGCCTCTAATTTTTGTACTCTGGCCAACTGGACAACAGCTGCTCGTAATGGTGGTGTGGACCGAGATGAGCTAGGAGCCCCACTAGTAGCTTGGGAAGAGGAGGCCGGGATAGTATCGATGTGATCTGGTATAATGGGGTCACTGCCTTGTGCCTGCCCCACCGTGTCTGCAAGATTTACCTCAACCTGGGGCTCTCTGCGAGGTGCCTCCATATTTACCTCATCTTGAATGAGGCCTATATCCAAAGTCTCTGTAGAGTGGATTAACCTGTCCCAATGCCAGATCAGCATTCCAGAGTCCCTGCATAATTGGAAAATAAAACATGGAAAGGGGTAAGTAGTGGAGGTCTTGAATGCCATCTTGTGAATCTCTGCCAGCAGCATGTGGGCAAAGTCAATCTCCACTCCTGCTACCAATGCTGCAACCATGACCGCTCTCTCCCATGTGAGTTGGTTGTCAGCTTTTGTAGGTGACACCCTGTTACGCACCAACAACCAGAAGAACTTGGCCACAAAATTTAATGTGGCCTTTTGGATACCCAACCGTGGTGTGGCGACCCACTCCGCATGCTCGCCATCTGCAGCAATGTATTTAGCTAACCACAGTATAACAGCCTCTCGCTGCTCAGCATTCATCTGGAAAGCGGCGCTCCGCACGATGTCCCATCTATAATCAAACTCTGCTATGTTTAGTGACCAAGAGTGACCCGTGGTAGGTCCATAGAGAAAGCGGCTGATGGTGGCATGTGATATGTCCACCGAACAACCACGGACCATAGTGGAAGTAAGAGGGTCCTGGGCTATGGGCTTTGATCGCTTGGAGATTGAACCACGGAGAGTGGTGGCATAGGAGGCGTAGAACTCCCGTACAATCTCCTCACTGTAAGTACCTGGGTCTCGAGCCATCCAGTCACACTTATGAAGGTTAAAAGGCTGGTAGATGTCGGGGACAGTGTGCAAGCTCCCATTGAGGAATCTGCGCTCCTCTGTAACAATTCGGGCCATCTTCTCTTTGTCATTAATCATTTTGGCATCCCAATAGATTTACCATTGGACCTCAACACACCATCTGTTTGGCTCACCAGCCACTGGAATAGGGTTCTCATTCCTTGGTATGGGTACTAACTCTGAGGTAGTGGCCTCATCAGATGAAGTTGCTTGTTCATTCTGGCTGGACCCTGTGGTTGACTTGGCATTGGACCCCAAAGCATGGGCAGACTCGGACCCTGAAGCATGGCTGGACTCAGAGCCCGAAGCATGGGTAGTCTCGGAGCCAGACGCATACCCAGTAGCGGAAGCAGCCCCAGTTGGTGACCCGATCAGTGTGTGCTCCTCATCAGACTGGGAGACAGTGACTACGTCGGGAATCACCTTTCGGGGATGCCTCTGGTGGCTTGGGGTGCAATGGGAGAAGTCCTTGTGTTGGGAGGAACGTATGCTAGATCTTTTTCCGTGTCTGTGTCTTCATCGAGTAACGTGAAGCTAGGAGCAACAAATTTTGACTTGCCCTGTTTTGAGTAGGGGACTAGCTTATTGGGTGCCATCGTATCTGTGGAAGCGATATTAGTGCCAAAACTAACCATAAACAAGCAAACAAAAAATGTTAGAACTATAAACGAACATTAACAAAGTCCCATGAAAATTTCAGACAGAGGCTACAGTGGTCATCCACGGAGGAGACCTACAGTCCGTAGACTGATCTACGGTCCGTGGAACCCTTCCGTGGATCAGAGGACCAACAATATTGGTCGCAAATGGAAACCACGGAAGTACAAAACGGTCCTTAGATTGATCTACGGACCATAGTCCACATCCGTGGTTTCACACTTGGTGAAATTTCAGGTTCATCCAACCACGAACCTAGTCTACGGTCCATAGATTAATCTACAGTCCGTAGACGGGGTATCGTGGATGTGATTTGTGCCAGATTTCAGCCATTCTTTATTTTCAAGTCCACATCTTAGACCATTTTCAACAATATTCTAGTCTAACCATGTATTTCAACATTGAATCATGCTGGTTTGTCATTCTTAGGATTCCGATTATTCATTTTAACCAAGTATTTAAGACAAACTTTGGAACCCTAAGTCAAAACTTACATTTAGACTTATAATCATATACAATAAGGCAACACAATCACTATCCATCGTTCCAAGGGTATTGTAACTTCCAATTTTATCATGCAATTACATCTAACAATTACCCAAGGTCAAGACCCGACTCCCAACTTTCTATATTCAATCTATGAACCGAAATTCAAGTGAGGGAAAGTCTATTACCTTACAAGAAATGAGGAGTGGGGTGATTGCGTGACGACACTAAGCTTTGCAAGACCAAAGAATTACCTCTTCGTTACCAACCCGAACACCGAACCTTGTGGGAATTTTTCGGAGAGGAAAGGGAATTTAGGGGTTTGGGGAAAAGGAAGGGAAGATTAATTGGGGAGTGATGGAGTGATTTAAGGAATTTGGGAAGTTATGAAACGGTTTGGGAGTAAATGGAGGGAAATGGAATGATTTAAAATTGGGGGGATTTTAAATAGGATGGGTCTGGGTCGGGTCAGGCCGTATTAGGGTTCTGGACCCACGAGACCCTGTCTACGGTCCATGGGTCGATCTACGGTCCGTAGATTGGGTCTGTAAATCACTCTTACACTTGGACAAGTTGTAGGGACTTACGTGGGATCTACAGACACCATCCACGGTCCTTGGATGGATCGACAGATCGTCGATGGGGTCTGTAGACCTCTGCACCAGACCATTTTCTACAGAATTTTCATAGCATACCTGCACATGTAGCAACCATTAGGCTATTTTTTTTCATTTTCTGGACACTTTTTAGATACGGAACCTAAAAAGCTAAAACAGCTATTGAAACGACCCTAAAAATGCCCGAAAATGTGCTTCGGAAACACCTAGAATTGTAATTTCCATATATCTCAAAATCCATGCATGATTTCGGAAATTCGACTTCATATTCTTATTCAGGGGGTCAAATTGAGTGGGAAATGGGTCTAACCCAAATTTTAGAGCAACCGTATCAAAATTCGAAAATCGCAAATATGCGATTTGGAAGGGTCCACTTTAAAGGGGCATATCTCTTAGCACACAAGGAACTAGAAGGGCCATAAACTATCAAAATTAAAGCCCTGTGCGTTAGCTTTCCAACGCACTTGGTTTCACCTTATTCCGAGTTAGAATGAAGGAGTTATGACCATTTTCGTAAAACCTACCGGAGCAGAATGGCAATTTCCAGTAAGCTAAGTTACTGTAGCAGCCGAAAACGTTTTTCTTTTATAAAAAGAGGATTGTCCCATACTTAGATATATTTTCTTTCTAGCTTCAAAACACTCAAAAACACTCACTAATCCCTCTCCAAAATTCTACCAAGATCTTCAACCAAATTCAATCATCTCAAGTTTTAATTCCGGATTCAAGACTCAATCTCAAACTTCAATTCTCCATTCCAATCTTCATCAAGGATTCTCCAAAGTTGAGGTATGTGGGTTGATTGTGGAAACCTTCCTGTCCACAAGTCCAACCATTTATCCTCTATTTTACTTCAAGTTTATGGGTCCTTATGATCATTTATGAACTCTTGAATTATGGAATTACTACTACACATCCTATTATGGTCTATTTTTGTATATTATCATGAAATGGAATGATTATATGATGTTTATGGTTTTCATGCCTCAATGATCAAATTATGAAGGTTGTTATATATGTATATATATATGTATGTTGTTGGTGGGCTGATTTATATGTATTTCGGAATTGGTTGGACTTAGTACTCTTGAAACACATGATTTTATTTACATGAACAAGTAGCCCACCATATGTTTGATAAAATGCCATTTATAGAATTCTTATGAAATGGAAGGTCCAATGTACGTCCTATGAATCGAATGGTTATATAATTATTGAAATGATGATGAAATGGACACATGTATATGATTTTCTCTATATAGTGTGTGAGTCGATCAAGCCTAGCTCGGGGGGTTGTAGGCCCGGGTAACCACATTGAGGGGTTTGTACCTCTTTCGCCTCTCCAAGGGGGTGGTAGGCCTTGGAAATACTATATTGATGGTCACTCACCACACTTGTGCTACGTCCCACTAAATATGATTTTTATGTAAACGTCATTATATATATATCATTTCATTAATGTGCTATCTATCGGGTATGATTATACATTTTTCCTATGATGTCCATCTATTGTAGCATTGCATTGCATCCCATATACTTAGTACATTCAAACGTACTAACGCATACTCTATGCCTACATGATGTCACCATGTAGGGACCGGAGCACCGCTTGACCATCCTCCTCCGCGTGGCTAATACGATTTCCTATCAAGGTTATTGGTGAGTCCTCCATTCCGGGGACGTTGCTCATGATCTTTTGCTATGTATAAGACTTTTCCTTTTAGTTATGTTTTGACTATGAGGGTGAGCCCGGTAGTTTGTCTTGGCCCCCGCTAAGTACTCATGTTTAGAGGTGGTGTTGGACAAGTTGTGTATTATGCTTGAGCTTGACTCATCTATGGTATTTTTGTATCGTTCTTATTTTTGTTTCTCTTGCTCCCTTAGTCCCGATTCCCCCCTTTGATTATGCTTATTGCTCATGGTCATTTAATTGCTTCTGCGACCAAGGATGTGTAATGATACGCTATGAGGCTTGTTTGGGGTTCCTTCGGGTTCCCCATTCGCCGGTCACGTCTAGGCCCTAGGCTTGGGTCGTGACAAACTTGGTATCAGAGCACTAGGTTGATAGATCCTCGGAGTCCAACACACCGCGTTGATTAGAGTCCGATTCATGGTTGTGTTGTGCACCACAACTATGAGTAGGAGGCTATGAGACACTTTAGGAAATGTTTCCCTTCTCCATGTTCTAGGTCGTGCTGTAGAGTTGAATTAAGGTCTTCCCTAACGGTTGTTCTTTGCAATGCTAGATCATGCCTAATACAAGAGGAAGACGAGCCCGCACACCCGAGGAGCAACCGACCAATGGGGATCTTCGGGAT
>NW_006239102.1:44874-47931 GCF_000226075.1 Solanum tuberosum | reverse complement strand
TCTTGATTACTTAGACTTCATCAAGATGATAGGCCTCAACCACTTCTTGCACGCTCTCAGCATTTCCCAAATAGACCTTGATCCTTTGCCCGTTCACCATGAACCTTGTTCCATCATTATTTTCAAGCTCAACCGCTCCATGGGGGAGCACTTTTGTGAGAAAAAATGGACCAGTCCATTTGGACTTGAGTTTGTCTGGAAACCAGCGCAACGCAGAGTTGAATAGAAGCACAAGATCACCAACCACAAATTCTCGCTTTTCAATTCTTTGATCATGATACCTCTTCATCTGCTCTTTGTACAAAGCTGAACTTTCGTAAGCTTTTAGGCAAAACTCATCAAGCATATTCAATTCATTCATTCTTTGATTAGATGTGGTGCCCCAATCCAAATTTAGCTTCTTCATTGCCCACATCGCCTTATGCTCTAGTTCTACCGGTAAATGACAAGACTTCCCATATACAAGTTGGTAAGGAGACATACCTATGGGGTCTTGTATGCAGTGCGATAGGCCCATAGAGCATCATCAAGCTTCCTTGACCAATCCCATTCTATTAGCATTCACAGTCTTTGCCAAATCTGTTTGATCTCTCTGTTGGGCACTTCAACTTGTCCGCTAGTTTGTGGATGGTAAGGAGTGGCTATATTGTGGCAGACACCATACATCTCAAGTAGCGCCTTGAATAACTTATTACAAAAGTGGGAACCTCCATCACTGATGATCGCCCTCGGGGAACCAAATCTGGAGAAGATATTTTTTTCAAAAATGCGGTGACACTTTTGCCTTCATTGTTGGATAGCGCAACTACTTCTACCCACTTCGATACATAATCAACCGCAATAAGTATATACTTCATCCCATGTGAACTCACAAATGGACCATTTGCCTGTTTGAAATCCCTCCTTCTCTTTGGTAACGATCACAAGACTTTACGAAATCATGAGCACCTTGGTGGATGGTAGGCCAGTAGTACCCGCACTGCAAAATCTTATGCGCAGTCCGAATATCGCTATGATGCCCACCAACAGGCGATGAATGGCATGCTTCAAGTACACTCAACATCTCAACCTCAGGCACACAGCGACGAATAATCCCATCAGCATAACTACGATACAAATAAGGTTCATCCCAAAAGAATTTCTTCACATCATGCATAAACTTTTTCCTTTGGTGAAAAGACAAATATGGGGGCACAATATCGCTTGCCAAATAATTAGCAAAGTCTGTGAACCAAGGAATCAGATCATGAGAAGCAGCCAATATCTGTTCATCTGGAAAAGCATCATTAATTTTAGCACTATCACCAAGCTTTAGCATAGCCTCTTCCTCTAATCTGGACAAGTGATCAGCAACTTGATTTTCGGTCCCCTTTCTATCTTTCACCACAAAATCAAACTCTTGCAGCAATAATACCCATCTAATCAACCTCGGCTTTGCATCCTTCTTTGCCATCAATATCTCAATGCAGAGTGGTCAGTGTGTACTATGACCTTGGTACCAAGCAAGTAGGGTCGAAATTTTTCAAATGTGAAAACCATTACAAGAAGCTCTTGTTCAGTCACAGTATAATTCTTCTGGGCCACATTTAGAGCCTTGCTAGCATAGTAAATAGGGTGAAGAATTTTTTCTCTCCTCTGTCCCCAATACCACACCAAGCGCCACGCCACTTGCATCACACATTACCTCAAAATGGTTGTCCCCAAATCCGGTGAAATAATGATAGGGGCAGTAACTAAATTCTCTTTCAACTCTCCAAATGCTCTAAGACAAGCATCATCAAAGTAGAACTTACACTCCTTCTCAAGTAGTTTGCACAAAGGATGTGCAATTTTTGAGAAATCTTTGATGAATATCCTGTAGAAACCTGCATGCCCAAGAAAACTACTCACACCTTTTACAAAGATAGGTGGGGGAAGTTTTTCTATTACTTCAACTTTCGCTTTATCTACCTCAATACCATATTCAGAAATTATATGACCTAGAACTATCCCTTCTTTCACCATAAAGTGGCACTTCTCCCAATTCAGCACCAGGTTGCAATCTCCACACCTTTTAAGTACCTCAGCCAAATGATTCAGACATCGATCAAAAGAGTCCCCTACCACAGAGAAATCATCCATAAATACCTCAATAGTGTCCTCCACCATATCAGAGAATATCGATATCATACAACGCTGAAAGGTTGTTGGAGCATTGCACAACCCAAAGGGCATCCTCTTGAAGGCGAAAGTCCCATAAGGGCAAGTGAAGGTGGTCTTCTCTTGGTCCTCCGGAACTATAGAAATCTGATTGTAGCCCGAATAACCATCAAGAAAACAATACCAACCCTTACCAGCAAGTCTATCTAACATCTGATCCATGAATGGCATAGGGAAATGGTCATTTTCTGTCCAAGCATTTAGCTTCCGGTAGTCCATGCAGACTCTCCATCCAGTCACGGGCCGCATCGGAACAAGCTCGTTTCTCTCATTAGGACCCACAGTAATCCCACCTTTCTTGGGCACACATTGAACAAGGTATACCCAACTACTACCTGTAATGGGATAGATAACTCCAGCATCCAACCACTTGATGATCTCCTTTTTAACTACCTCTTGCATAAGTGGATTTAATCTTCTTTGGTGCTCAATACTAGGTTTGTGATCTGGTATGAGTTGTATTTTATGGGAACAAATACCGGGAGGAATCCCAATAATATCCGCAATAGCTCGCTTGAACCTCTTTAATACAGTCACTAAGCACTCTACTTGTCTCGCATTTAGATCTGCCGCAATGATGACCGACAAAGTGTTATCTCTGCCCAAGATACATACTTCAAATGTGGTGGTAGAGCCTTAAGCTCCAATTTTGGTGCCTCCACAATAGATGGTCTCGCTGGTGGAGACTCACGATTCTTCATGTCTAACTCATACTTCTTTTGTTTTGACCGATATTCACACCTCTCAATTGCAGCTACCAACTCATCGTACTCTTCAATACCATCACTATCGAAATTCATCATGACTGCTGCTAGTGCCTCAACACATAGTCGCTCTTCAATTTGCACTTCTGACCCA
>NW_006239102.1:40327-44190 GCF_000226075.1 Solanum tuberosum | reverse complement strand
GTCATTCTTTGGATTATGAATGGTGTTGCTAAGAAGAGTGTCAGGTTGACGTGGGTTCACTGTAGTAGACAATTGTGTCATCTGCTGCTCTAAGTGCTTTATTGACACTGCATGGGCATAACCCTTTTGACCAATACCAGAAAAGTCGTTTCTCATCTCCTTCACATTCTCATCAGTTGCATCAAACCTTCTCATCATCTTCTGCATCATATCTTCAATACGCACCATATTGCCTCCAGCCTCCCTAGTACCAGATTCCCAATTTTGAGGGGGAACATAAGGTCCAACCCGATCATTTCTGTTGCCATAGTAGTTCCTGTTGTAGTTGTTGTCACGATTGAAGTTCCCATCCCGGACATATTGACCCTCTCGGTTGTAGTTTCCATAGTTCCAACCTTGGTTTCCTTGACCTCGGTGCCAATTTTCTGCGTTGGATCCTTGGGCGTTTGTTCGAAAACCCCCCGTCTGATCATTCACCGCATAAGCATCCTCTTCATAGTAACACTCTTCAAATGCTGGTGGCGTTCTAGTCAAGTAATTCACAGCATTTACCTTCTTTACACCTCCACTCACAAGCTTCAATACCAACCCCAACTCGGTCCTCATCTGAGCCATCAACTCACGAATCTCATCCGTAGACTGGGTGTTTGTATTCTGAATGGCAAATGTGTTTCTCCCCGTATCTTACCTCCTAGTGCTCCATGTTTTATTGTTGCGAGAGATCTTTTCCAGTTTTTCAGAAATCTGTGCATATGTGCAGTCGCCATATGAACCTCCTGCAATAGTATCAAGCACTGCTTTATTGTTGTCATCCTGACCCCGATAGAAATATTCCTTCAGCGACTCATCATCAATACAGTGATTTGGGACACCTCTTATGAACACAGTGAATCTGTCCCAAGAGCTACTCACAGACTCTCCAGGTATCGCTACAAAATTGTTGACCCTATCTTTGTGATTGAGCTTCTTGGATACTTGATAGTACATTGCTATGAACACATCCGTCAGTTGGTTTCATGTAAAGATTGAGTTATAAGGAAGCTCAATGAACCATACTGCAGCATCGCCTGTCAGTGATAGAGGGAACACTCGTAATCCAATGACATCCATATCCAAGTCTGGTCTACCTACACAACTTTTGCAAACCACCCTTAGCTTGGCTAAGTGAGCATGTGGGTCCTCTGATGGCAATCTTGAGAATAAGCCACTTGATATAAGCATCTGCATCAAGCTACTAGTCACCACAAATGTGTGCCCTAGAGGTAGAGGGGGTAGGACAATAGGTCCATCAGAGTCTGCTATATTAACGTTTCCCCGATAGTTGTTATGTTGTCGTGGGCCTGGTGGATCTTGCACCCTCAATGCATCTCCCAATTAATTGTCAGCTGGAACCTGGTTGTCCCTACCAACTACCCTCGGCTGTTGTAACTCAACTGCATCATCTGGATTTTCTCCGATAGGATAAACTGGATCTCCTGAATTGTTCATTCTTCACAAAGTGCGGTTCAACTCTGGATCGTAAGGAGTAAGTGGTTCACACTGGCTCCGTGTACTTGGCATACACTAGAGTCAGAACCTGAGAGAGACAAAAACAAAAAGAAAAAGTAAAATTAGGAAATATTTGACTAACGTTCAATAATGTAGTTAAAATAATCTAAAAGCCAAATTTCCCCGGCAGCGGCGCCAAAAATTTGATACGCTCAAATTACACTTCCCTAAAGAAGCATAAGCGATCGTTATCAAGTAAAGAACCCAACTTGTAGGTTGGGGTCGATCCCACGAGTAAAATGGTTTAGACTTTAATTTAACCAACAATTATATTTGATTAGTCAAATTACTTCCAAAAACAAGTAAAAAAAAGGGGGGGTTTTGTGAAACAAATTGAAAGAATTTAATAAGTAATCAGTAATCAAAACTCAATTTTTGGTTGTTATCAAGATGAGAGAAATAACTAGGGTATATGTGTTCCCCACAAGCTCATAACGTAGTAATTCCAATAATAGCAATCACTTCCTAGTGTACTACATGCAAAGTGATAAGTTAGGTATCTTTAAATCCTTGGTCCGGCATCTATAGAATTTCACCCCGCACCTTGGTCCAGCTACGTGTGTATAATTTACTAACCCTTACCTTTACCTCATATTAGACATCATAATCGATGTTTGGCTTCAGTTATTACTTCGCACCAATCGACACTAGCCTATTAGATAGTATCACACTAAATCTATGTTGATATTTCTTTTCTTGTTGATTACCTCCTTGGTCCGGCAGGTAGTAACAAGGCGAGTTCTAACGCATGCACTCGTTAAAAAGACTTCTAAACGAAAGAATTATCAATGCATGCAGAACACTATTCAAGAATTGCGTATTTACTATTCATACTTTGTTAAGCGCTCATGGTTCCCACAACCCTAGTTGTGGAGTTTAGTTACCCATAATCATATGAACACAATTCATTGTTATAGATGAAATAATTATGAACTTACTTAAGAAGAATAATAAACCCAGAAATTCAACTTGAATTGCAACACACAAATCATCAAAACGAACTTAGGAAAATAATAATTGCTAGGTTTGCAAGAATAATCTCCCAAGTCACAAAATAGAACTAAAGTAATAATGTCTAACCCCCAAAAACGAGGTTTAAATTCCCTATTTATAGAAAACAAGTCCTAAATTAAAAGGGAAACAAAATAAGGAAAGTTTATTCAGGGACGCGTCTTCATTCGACGAGACTGACTCACGGACCGTCAATGGATCTACGATCCGTCAGTCCCATCCATCAGCCAGGACTTGGAGAATATTTCAGCTTCCAAAAATCAGCTTCTTGATATACCGTGAGTTTATGGTGTTTCTAATACATTTAACTTACAAGTTGTGTGTGTCTAGGGCCTCTTTGTATTGGTTTTTTATGTGTTTTTATCATATTTTGCAGGAAAGATGATCAGGTGCGGAAGTATAGAGATACCTTAAAGAAATGCAGAAAAAAGGCATTCACGGAGGTGATCTACGGACTGTAGGTCCATTGATGGTCCGTAGGTGATGACCGTAGATCAGCAGGCAAGGTATGGAAGACAAATCAGGGAAATCTGACCAAGTGTTGAACCACGGTGGCCATTTACGGTTCGTAGATTGATCTAAGGACCGTACTGTTGATCCGTAGATTGATACTGCGAGGGTTCTAGTACCTGATTTTTGAAGATTCCAAGTGTGGAGCTACGGAGGGGATTGACGGACCGTAGATCGATCTACGATCCGTACTGCAAGTCTGTCATTTGCTTCAGAGAAGCTAATTTTTAGAAGCTGAAATATTTTCTAAGTCCTGGCTGACGGAAGGGACTTACGGACCGTAGATCCATTGACGGTCCATAAGTCAGTCTCGTGGAATGAAGACGTGTGCCTGAACAAACTTTCCTTAATTTGTTTCCCTTTTAATTTAGGATTTGTTTTCTATAAATAGGGAATATAAACCTTGTTTTTAGGGGTTAGACATTATTATTCTAGTTTTACTTGGTGACTTTGGAGATTAATTTGCAACCCTAGCAATTATTGATTTCCTAAGTTCGTTTTGAAGATTTTTGGCTTTGCAATTTCAAGTTGAATTTCTGGGTTTTATTATTCTTTTTAAGTAAGTTCATGATTTCTTCATCTAACACTATGAATTGTGTTCTTGCTATTATGGGTGACTAACCTTCACAACTAGGGTTGTGGGATCCATGAGCGATTAACAAAGTATGAATAGTAAATAAGAAATTCTTGAATAGTGTTTTGCATGCATGGATAATTCTTTCGTTTAGAAGTCTTTTTAACGAGTGCACACGTTAGAACTCGCCTTGTTGCTACTTGCCAGACCAAGGAGGTAA
>NW_006239102.1:38776-39941 GCF_000226075.1 Solanum tuberosum | reverse complement strand
AAATTGACTTTTGTTTATTGATTACTTACTGAATTCTTACAATTTGTTTCACAAAATCCCCCCCTTTTAATTACTTGTTTCTGGAAGTAATTTGACTAATCGAATATAATTGTTGGTTAAATTAAAGTCTAAACCATTTTTCTCGTGGGATCGACTCAAACCTACAAGTTGGGTTCTTTACTTGACCACGACCGCTTATGCTTCTTTAGGGAGGTGTGATTTGAGCGTATCAAATTTTGGCCCCGCTGCCGGGGAATTTGACAATTAGATTTATTTTAACTACATTATTGAACGTTAGTCAAATATTTCCTAATTTTACTTTTGTTTTTGTCTCTCTCAGATTCTGACTCTAGTGTATGCCAAGTACACGGAGCCAGGGCGAACCACTTACACCGTACGATCCAGAGTTTAACAGAACTTTGCAAAGAATGAACAATCAAGGACTTCCAGTTAATCCTATCGGAGTAAATCTTGGTGATGTAGTTGAGTTACAACAGCCAAGAGTAGTTGGTGAGGAAAACCGGGGACTAGCTGAAATCAATTGGGAGATGCAGTGAGGGTGCACGGTCCACCAGGCCCACGACAACATGAAAAATATTGAGGCAACATCAATATAGCAAACTCTGATGGACCTATTGTCCTACCTCCAGGGCACACATTTGTGGTGACTAGTTGCTTGATGCAGATGCTTACAGCAAGAGGCTTATTCTCAGGATCGCCATCGGAGAATCCACATGCTAACTTAGCCAAGCTAAGGGTGGTTTGCAAAATTTGTGTAAGTAGACTAGACTTGGATATAGATGTCATTGGATTACGAGTGTTCCCTCTATCACTGACAGGCGATGCTGCAGTATGGTTCACTGAGCTTCCGTATAACTCAATATTCACATGGGACCAACTGGCTGAGGTGTTCAAAGCAAAGTACTATCCAGTGTCCAAGAAGCTCAATCACAAAGATAGGGTCAACATTTTTTTAGCATTACCTGGAGAATCTGTGAGTAGCTCTTGGGACAGATTCACTGCCTTGGTAAGAGGTGTTCCAAATCACCGTATTGATGATGAGTCACTGAAGGAATATTTCTATCGAGGACAGGATGATAACAATAAAGCAGTACTTGACACTATTACAGGAGGTTCATATGGTGATTGTACATATGCACAAATT
>NW_006239102.1:38590-38765 GCF_000226075.1 Solanum tuberosum | reverse complement strand
GTTGTGAATTACTTAACTAGAACTCCACCACCAGTTGAAGAGTGTTACTATAAAGAGGATGCTTATGTTGTGAATGATCAGACAGGGGGTTTCCGACCAAATGACCAAGGATCCATCATGGAAAATTGGCGCCAAGGTCAAGGAAACCAAGGTCAGAACTATGGAAATTACAACC
>NW_006239102.1:38137-38275 GCF_000226075.1 Solanum tuberosum | reverse complement strand
CAGCAGATGACCCAGTTGTCTACTATAGTGAACCCACGTCAACCTGGTACTCTTCCTAGCAACATCATCCATAATCCAAAGAATGACGGTCATTGTATGGCAGTTACTACTCGAGGGGGTAAGCAAACCATAGATCCA
>NW_006239102.1:37899-38097 GCF_000226075.1 Solanum tuberosum | reverse complement strand
AGATTAGAAAAGAAGATGATGTGGTAGAGGTTAGAGAAGAGTCTGAGACTGCAACAGAGAAAGAAGCGGAGATATCTCAGAAAGTGGGCCCCATATTTAGACCTCCACCACATTTTCCACAGAGGTTAGTGAAGAAGACTGAAGATGGTAAATATCGCAGGTTTATTACTATGTTGAAGCAACTTTCTATCAATGTTC
>NW_006239102.1:34674-37353 GCF_000226075.1 Solanum tuberosum | reverse complement strand
CAGATGAAGTTTAGACTGAATAATGAAGAAGCAACTTTCAATATTTTGTAGGTCCATGAAGCAGAGTGGTGAACTCCAAACGGTATCTACTATAATTTACAGAGTTGAGAGTGGAGTAGAAGTGCAAATTGAAGAGCGACTAGGTGTTGAGGCACTAGCAGCAGTTATGATGAATTTCGATAGTGATGGCATTGAAGAGTATGATGAATTGGTAGCCGCACTTGATAGGTGTGAATACCCGGCCCAAACCAAAGAAGTATGAATTAGACATGAAGAATCGCGAGTCCCCACCCGCAAGACCATCTATTGTGGAGGCACCGAAATTGGAGCTTAAGGCTCTACCACCGCATTTGAGGTATGTATACTTGGGCAAAGAGAATACTTTGCCGGTCATCATTGCGGCAGATTTGAATGCGAGACAAGTAGAGTGCTTGGTTACTATGTTAAAAAGGTTCAAGCGAGCTATTGGGTGGACTATTGCGGATATTATTGGAATTTCTCTCGGTCGTTGCGCTCACAAAATCCAACTCATGCCAGATCATAAGCCCAGTATCGAGCACCAGAGAAGATTAAATCCACTATGCAAGAGGTAGTTAAAAGAGATCATAAAGTGGCTGGATGCGGAGTTATTTATCCCATTGCAGATAGTAGTTGGGTATGTCCTGTGCAGTGTGTGCCTAAAAAAGGTGGTATGACTGTGGTTCCAAATGAAAGAAATGAGCTTGTTCCAATGAGGCCCGTTACTGGTTGGAGAGTTTGTATGGATTACCGAAAGTTGAATGCGTGGACAGAAAAGGACCACTTTTCTATGCCATTCATGGACCAGATGTTGGATAGACTCGCAGGAAAGGGTTGGTATTGTTTTCTTGATGGGTATTCGGGCTACAATCAAATTTCTATAGTTCCAGAAGACCAAGAGAAGACCACATTCACCTGCCCATATGGGACTTTTGCTTTCAAACGGATGCCATTTGGGTTGTGCAATAATCCAGCAACCTTCCAGCGGTGTATGATGTCGATATTTTCTGATATGGTGGAGGACACTATTGAAGTGTTCATGGATGATTTTTCAGTTGTAGGTGATTCTTTTGATCGTTGTCTAGATCATTTGGCCGAGGTGCTTAAAAGGTGTGAAGACTGCAACTTGGTGCTTAATTGGGAGAAGTGTCATTTCATGGTTAAAGAAGATATAGTGTTGGGTCATCAAATTTCAGATAAAGGTATTGAGGTTGATAGAGATAAAGTTGAGGTAATAGAAATGCTTCCGCCACCCATTTCAGTAAAAGGTGTTAAAAGTTTTCTTAGGCATGCAGGTTTTTATAGGAGATTCATCAAAGATTTCTCAAAAATTGCACATCCGTTGTGCAAACTGCTCGAGAAGGAGTGTAGGTTCTATTTTGATGATGCTTGTCTTAGAGCATTTGGAGAGTTGAAGGAGAAGTTAGTTACTGAACCTATCATTATTTCACCAGATTGGGGACAACCAGTTGAGGTAATGTGCGATGCGAGTGGAGTGGCGCTTGGTGTAGTATTGGGTCAAAGGCGAGAGAAAATTCTTCACCCTATTTACTATGCTAGCAAAGCTCTAAATGTGGCCCAGAAGAATTATATTGTGACCGAATAAGAACTTCTTGCAGTGGTTTCTGCATTCGAGAAATTTCAATCCTACTTACTTGGTACTAAGGTCATAGTGCATACTGACCATTCTGCATTGAGGTATTTGATGGCGAAAAAGGATGCAAAACCACGATTGATTAGATGGGTATTGTTGCTGCAAGAGTTTGATTTTGTGGTAAATGATAGAAAGGGAACGGAAAACCAAGTTGCCGATCACTTGTCCACTTTAGAAGAAAAGGCTATGCTAAAGCTTGGAGATAGGGCTGAAATTAATGATGCTTTTCCAGATGAACAAGTATTGGCTGCTTCTAATGATTTGATTCCTTGGTTTGCAGACTTTGCTAATTATTTGGCAAGCGATATTGTGCCACCCGATTTGTCTTTTCATCAAAAGAAAAAGTTTATGCATGATGTGAAGAAATTCTTTTGGGATGAACCTTATTTGTATCGTAGTTGTGCGGATGAGATTATTCGTCGTTGTGTGCCTGTGGTTGAGATGTTGAGTGTACTTGAAGCATGCCATTCATCGCCCGTTGGTGGGCATCATAGTGGTATTCGGACTGCACATAAGATCTTGCAGTGTGGATACTATTGGCCTACCATCCACCAAGATGCTCATGATTTCACCAAGTCTTGCCATCGTTGCCAAAGAGAAGGAGGGATTTCAAAGAGGCAAGAGCTCCCTATGAATCCTATACTGGTGATAGAATTGTTTGATGTATGGGGCATTGATTTTATGGGTCCATTTGTGAGTTCATATGGGATGAAGGATATTCTTGTTGCGGTTGATTATGTATCAAAATGGGTGGAAGCAGTAGCGCTCTCCAACAACGAAGGTAAAAGTGTCACCGCATTCTTGAAAAAGAATATCTTCTCCAGATTTGGTACACCGAGGGCTATTACTAGCGATGGAGGTTCTCACTTTTGCAATAAGTTGTTCAAGGCACTACTTGAGAAATATGGTGTCCGTCACAATGTAGCCACTCCTTATCATCCACAAACTAGCGGTCAAGTTGAAGTGTCCAACAGAAAGATCAAACAGATATTGGTGAAGACTGTGAA
>NW_006239102.1:33464-34048 GCF_000226075.1 Solanum tuberosum | reverse complement strand
GCAAACTCAAGTCCAAGTGGACTGGGCCATTTTTGCTCACAACATGGAGCGGTTGAGCTTGAAAATAGTGATGGAACAAGGTTCATGGTGAACGGGCAAAGGATCAAGGTCTATTTAGGAAATGCTGAGAGCGTGCAAGAAGTGGTTGAGGCCTATCATCTTGATGAAGTCTGAGTAATCAAGAGGTCTGCGTCGTGCCGCGACGTTGAATCAAACGCTGCTTGGGAGGCAACCCAAGATGTACAATCTAGCCAATGATAGGATATAGTTTTTCTCTAGTAGTTTGCTTTGTTTGATTTCATCCCTGTATCAAATTAGATAATTGTTTTAGTTTTGTACTAGTGCTAGCTAGAATTAGCATACGGTCCGTGTCTAAAAAGTGTCCAGAAAATGTAAAAAGAATAGCCTAATGTTTGCTACATATGCAGGTACGCCATGAAAATTCTGCAGAAAATGGTCTGGTGCAGAGGTCTACGGACCCCATCGACGGTTCGTCGATTCATCAACGGACCATAAATGGTGCCCGTAGATCCCAGGTAAGCCTCTACATTTTTTTAAGTGTAAGAGTGATCTACGGTCCTGAT
>NW_006239102.1:32000-32966 GCF_000226075.1 Solanum tuberosum | reverse complement strand
TGGGTCTTGACCTTGGGTAATTGTTAGAAGAAATTGCATGACAAACTTGAAAATTACAATGCCCATGGAACGATAGATTGTGATTGTGTAGCCTTATAGTATGTGATTGTAAGTCTAAATATAAGTTTCAACTTAGGGTTCCGAAGGTTGTCTAAACTATTTCGTAGAATGATCATTCGGAATCCTAAGAATGAAGAACTAGCATAATTGAATGTTGAAATGCATGATGAGACTTCGTTAATGTTGAAAAATAAGGGCAAATATGTATAATCAGAAATAAAGAATGGCTGCAACCTGGCACAAATGGCATCCACGATACCCCGTCTACGGAACGTAGATCCATCTACGGACCGTAGATGAGGTTCATGACTGGATGCACATGAAAAATTTCACCAAGTGTGAAACCACGGATGTGGACTATGGTCCGTAGATCAATCTACGGACCGTTCTGCACATCCGTGGTTTCCATCTGCGACCTATATTGTTAGCCCCCTGATCCACGGAAGAGATCCACGGACCGTAGATCAGTCTACGGACCGTAGGTCTCCTCTGTGGATGACCACTGTAGCCTCTGTCTGAAATTTTCTTGGGACTTTGTCACTGTTCATTTATAGTTCTAAAAGTTTTTTTTTGTTTGTTTTTTGTTTGTTTATGGTTAGTTTTGGCACTAATATTGCATCCACAGGTACGATGGAACCCAAGAAGCTAATCACCTACTCAAAACAGGGCAAGTCAAAATCTGTTGCTCCCAGCTTCAGGTTAATCGATGAGCACACGGACACGGAAAAGGATCCAGCATACGTTCCTCCCAACACACGAACTTCTCCAACTGCACCCCATGTCACCAGAGGCACCCCCCAGGAGGTGCTTCCCGACGTAGTCACTGTCTCCCAGTCTGATGAGGAGCACACACTGATCAAGTCACCAACTGGGGCTGCTTCCAGTTCAGAGGGGTCTATGTCCGGA
>NW_006239102.1:30408-31087 GCF_000226075.1 Solanum tuberosum | reverse complement strand
GACGTATAGCGAGGAGATTGTGCGAGAATTCTACGCCTCCTATGCTGCCACTCTCCGAGGTTCAATTTCCAAGAGGTCAAAACCCCTAGCCCAAGATCCTCTCACCTCCACTATGGTCCGATGTTGTCCGGTGGACATATCACCTACCACCATCAGCCATTTTCTCTATGGTCCTACCACGGGTCACTCTTGGTCCCTCAACACAGCAGAGTTTGATTACAGATGGGACATCGTGCGGAGTGGCACTTTCCAGAGGAAAGCTGAGCAGCGATAGGCTGTTATACTATGGTTGGGTAGGTACATTGCTGCAGATGGCGAGCGTGCGGAATGGGTCACCGCTCCACGGTTGGGCATCCGAAAGGCCACATTAAATTTGTGGCCAAGTTCTTCTGGTTGTTGGTACGTAACAGAGTGTCGCCTACAAAAGCTGACAACCAAGTCACATGGGATAGAGCGGTTATGGTTGCGGCAATGGTAGTAGGAGTGGAGATTGACTTTGACCGCATGCTGCTGGCAGAAACTCACGAAAGGGCATTCAAGACCTCCACTACTTACCCATTCCCATGTCTAATTTTTCAATTGTGCAGGGACTCTGGAGTGCCGATCTGGCATTGTGACAGGTTAGTCCACCCTACAGGGGCATTGGACATAGGCCTCATTCGAGATGAGGCAAATGTGG
>NW_006239102.1:27971-29646 GCF_000226075.1 Solanum tuberosum | reverse complement strand
GGTCCACACCACAGTTAGGAGCTACTGTTGTTCCGTTGGCCAGAGTACAGAAGTTAGAGGCTTAGATGGCCACACTGCTGCATCACATCCAGTTGTGGATGCAAAAGTCAATAGCCGAGTCCGAGGCTAAAATTGAGCGAAGGATGGAGGGGATGATGGACCGGAAGGTCCAGGCTGTTAATAAGCGTCTTGATGCCTTTGAATTGCGCATACTCGAGCGATCAACCCCGGCCATAGATCTATCTGCTTTGCAGGCCGAATTAGCCAGTCTCCGGACTGACGTTGATTCCATTCTTGCCGCCCCTTCAATTGAACCTCAGGTTGCACCTACTGCACTGGCTGATGATACAGTGCTGGATGCTTTATTCAGTGGGACCGCCGAGGAGGGGCTTGCGCCTACACATGCCAAAGGCAAGCGGCACCGTTCTCATCGCACTGAGGAGGAGAAAGCTCAAAAGAGACAGTGTAGGCAGAAGAAGGAGGCTAGGAGGGCTTCACTTTTAGACGAAGAGTTGCGCCAGCAGAGGGTGCGTGAGAGAGTTGCAGGGGCATCGAGCTCTGCCCCAGTTGTAGAGGTACAGCCTATTTTGAGGGACGTTGTGAGCACCATTGATGGTGCGGTGAGAGTGATAGAGAGCACTACTGAGGGTGATATGATTGCTGATGTGGGCACTACTGAGGGTGCCCCCACTATTGTTCCAGCGAGCTCCGGGAAACCGGACCCCTCGTCTTGTTGATGATTCATCGGTGCTTTGCGCCACAGGTTTGCTTCACCCAATCCATTTTCTTTTACTATTTTTGTATGCATTGGGGACAATTGCATCTATTTTTGTTGGGGGTGGGGTAAATTTTTTTTGGGGGTGGGGTAAATGGATTGTGAGTGATTGGGTGAAGTCTGAGTAACCCAACTCATAAATCTTCTCTTGGGGTTTTCTTGCCTGTGTTCTTTTTCCCCAAGAGACTGTTTATTCTATTGAACCGACATGTGTTAGGATCTTATGTGTAGAAGCATGAAAAAGAATGAAGCATGATGGCTAGAAAAAAAATGATACCCGTCCAAATATTGTGATGTGTGCTAGAATTGGTAGGCTAAGACAAGTTGAATGTGTTGGCTCTGAGTATGACATAATAACGATTCAACTTGATGGCATGACTTAAGCTGAAACTTGAACTGGGTAATCTGATAATGGAACTGGGTGCCAAGAGTGTGTGAGAATCGTTGAGTGTTCAAACAGTTTTTGTGCAAAACTAGAACTTGCCCGGTTAGTCCTGCTAAGACAATTTAATCTAGAGGTTAGGAAGTGATCATAGGTCATTGTTCTGAAAAGTCCACAAATTGCCTAAAAGAAGGATCCAACCAAATGAAATAAATGCTCCATTTGATCCAAAACTTTGAGGCCTAAAATTAAACCATTTCTTCTTAAACCCTGATGTGTCATGGTTTGATCCGCATGAATTAGCTTGTCGAGTCTAAGAGAACGAAGTTGCACTCGAAAAGTGAGGGGGGTAAAGAGCCATGTGATTGCTTGGGCCTGAAATGATTGCTTCTACACAAGTGTCGTTTAGAGTCGTAGTGCATCGCTTGAGGTCAAACAACGAATTTAAGTTGAGGGTGTTGATATACCGGGAGTTTACGGTATTTCTAATACGTTTCACTTACGAGTTGTGTGTGTCT
>NW_006239102.1:0-26205 GCF_000226075.1 Solanum tuberosum | reverse complement strand
TACTGGAACCCTTGCAGTATCAATCTACGGATCAACAGTACGGTCCGTAGAAAATCTACGGACCGTCAATGGACACTGTGGTTCCACACTTGGTCAGATTTCCCTGATTTGTTTTCCATGCCTTGGCTGCTGATCTACGACCACCATCTACGGAGCGTCAATGGACCTACAGTTCGTAGATCACCTCCGTAGATGCCTTTTTTCTGCATTTCTTTCAGCTGTTTCTTTACTTCCGCGCCTGAACATCTTTCCTGCAAAATATGATAAAAACCAATACAAAAAGGCCCTAGACACACACAACTTGTTAGTGAAATGTATTAGAAATACCGTAAACTCACGGTATATCAGCTTACCTTAATTAGTGGATTGTATGATTGTGGAATTGTGATGTACATTTCTATGAAGATTTTGCCAATTTCTGGGGGGGGAGGGGATCATGCAATATTTTAGAGAGAAAAGCGGGAGAAAGAAATTTCGGAAGAAGTATCGAGGGAATGGGGTGATGGGATTTTGCCATTTTTTTAAGACGGAGAAGGGCATAAAATGCCTCTCAACTATTTGAATTGGTACAAAACTATCCTTCATCCATCTTTGGGCCCCAAAATACCCCTCACGTTAATCTTTTGGCTCAAAAATACCCTTATGTCTAACAGATCATACTTATTAGGTGGATGAAGGGTAATATCGTACCAAATCTCATAGTTTAAGGGCATTTGAGGCCCTTTTTCCGTTAAAATAATTTAAAATTATTTAATATATCATATGATTGACTTGATTTTGAATTTCATAGTAAATCAAAAAAGAAGGTAAGGGATCTACTCTCTACACTCCCCCGCTCCCCCCCCCCCCCCCCTCTACTTCCTATCTCTTCCATTTTTGTTTTCTATTTGGATCTTGTCCACCATTTTAGTTTTTTTTCAATTTATGACAAACAAGAAAAAAAAAAAAGGAAAATAGCGATACATTCATATATAAATAATTAGTTCAATAAAAAGATGACTTAATTAAGTAAATATGTACGAATATTACATTTTTCTTTTTGTGTACCCAAAATTCAAAAAAAGAGAATAAAAATAATCTTTTCTATTATCCCCGTCCTCATCCCACCATAACAATAATACAAATTAAAAGAATATAAACATGTGAGTTCATTTCAAGTTTGAGTTTCGGATATCCTAATTAAGAATAAGTGATTAAAAAAGAATAAAAGAAAAAATGAACAAGACATTTGGATAATTGATAGAGAAGTTTATATTAATGAAAATAATATTTTTTTGATGGACAATCAATCGGGGCAAGTATCGATTTTAGTTGGATCTTCATTTATGAGTTGGGATACGTTATAATAAATTGTGTGTTGATTTAAAATAGGCCAATAGGAAGATATCATGAAATTAATTATTTTTTCAATATTGTATCAGGTCAAAATATGAACCATATATTGTTTTATAAAAAAATATTTTAAAAAATATATGTTTATTATTTATTTGAGAAGGGTTTAAATTTGGACCAATCACATTAAGCAATATAATAAATAAATATTTAATAATTTTACTTTAAGGGAACTATTAAAAATAAGTGCAAATATGAGCCAATGGATTAACATCAAGTGTATTTTTTTAGCCAAAAAGTGGACATCAGGGTATTTTAGGGGCGAAAGGTGGATGGATTGTAATTTTGTACTAATTAAAATACTTCAGGGGCATTTTAGACCCTTCTCCGGAAAAAAAAATCATGCAATATTTTAGAGAGAGAGGCGGGAGAAAGAAGGTTTTGGAAGAATCATGGAGGGATTGGAATGATGGAATTGAACGAGAGAGAATATGGGTAATTAATTTGTGCCCAAAACGTGGGATTCAGTTGAGATAATTTAGGATTAAAATACACTTAATTTTCTATATAATTAAAATATTGTCTGTTTTAATAATATTTTTAAAGTAGGACTTTTTTAAATAAATAAGTTAGGAATCTTGACTAGTTAGCAAATTTTTTTACTACTAAATAAACTCATATCCGGTCCATTATACTAATTCGTGTTTAATAGTCCACTGTTCATACTCATATCAAATTACAATAGTTAAAAAGATTATTTCTATGAATGAATCTGAGATTGAAGGTTTGAGTTCATTGTTTGGGTTTAAGGCTTAAAATTTAATTTCAAAGGTTGATTGTTGTTGACAAACTCGTGAAGTGATTCTTTGTGTGTTGGAATTCAAAAATAGCTACTTATTTCAAAGCTTGTTGGTGAGAAATTTCCAGCTATTGTTGGGTTCTTCAAGTGCAAAAAATTTATGTTATGGAAAATTGCTTAGATATGGCAATTGAAGCTTGAAATGGCTATTACAATTCCACCATCAATGTCGACCTATGTTGATTTTAAATGGATAATTTGGGTTGAAATTAGGGATTTGAGGTGCATACCGAGAAATCATTAGTTTGGAAGGTAAAAAGGTGCTATGTTTCATAACGATGGAGGTATAAATGGCAGGATAGTAAAGTGAAAGATAAAGCTAGCTTTTAAATGAAAGTTGATCATTTTCCCTAAAAAAAAATGATTTGCTGAGGCGGGAAAAAAGATAGCAAATTTCTACCAAGATAACTAGAAGTTCCAACTAATAAGAAGCCTAATGAACCTAAAAGGGGATCAAGGCCCGGCAGAAATTACTTATTTTTCGAGACCCCGATATAAATTCTATCCATATATTATCTGATCACAAGTCAGTTATATGAAAATTAATACATGAATAACTTGTTCCTTATCTAGCTACCAAACGACGCCTAATTGCTTAACCTTGAGAAATGATGCCATTCTGTTCGCTTCTCTTCAAGTATTTGCTTTTAATTAAAAGGATGAAAAGACTTTGGCACAAAATTTTCGTTCTTTATATTCAAAAGTTACATGATTTAAGCATACGAGTAACAGGTGGCATCTATATTGATGCAAGTTGTTCCCTCCTACAAACATAATACAAGAAAATACAACTCTTGGGTGAATCCCTTCACTGCTGTTATGGATTCTCTTCCACAGAGAACGAACATCGTCATTATTTTCCAAGAGTAATACACTTGCCAGAATTGTGAATATTATCTACAAGCTGAAGATCTTCAAACATTTGATCTCTTCTTTAATTTACACCACAAGCCAGTTTTCGTGTGAATAGTTGCCCCCGTAACGAGTTCTACATCCTCAGGAGACCCTTTCAGTTCCACATCAAACTTTTGCAACAACATTGCCAATGCTATTGTTGACTCCATAAGTGCAAATTGGTCACCAACACATTTTCTTGGTCCCCCACCAAAAGGCAAGAAAGCAAAGTCTGATATAATCTGATTACAAAGACGATAAACGCATTGGTAAAAACATAGATTCTGGAAATGAATCTAGTTTTTAAAAAAGTTAACAGAATGGCACCTCATTTGGATATAATGCTCCAGGACTTCTAGATGGATCAAAACCTGCCCAGCCTTCAATGCCTTGACTTTCCTTTTGTACTAGGAACCTCTCGGGTTCAAATTCATTAGGTTTGTCCCAGAAATATGGTGACCTATGAAGATTATATACCTGCTTGGATGTGCTTAAGTGTCAATAGAGTTCATCAAGATATTACCAACCACTGGTTCAATTCGTAAAGACTCAAGAAGACATTACTCACAGTCGCACAAGAACTTAATACTTTGGAGAAAACTAACAAAGTAAAAGTAAGGAAATGAAAACTGACAGATAGGAAAACATCAGTGCCAGCTGGAATTTCGTATCCATTCTTGTCGCCATTATAGCCCCCTGAGGAGTAAAATAAAGTCTCAACCTTGATAACGATAGGGTGGGGAAACACAATGATTATACTCTTTTCACAGGGTTTTGACCCTTGATAAAGAAGAAATCAAAAGAGTGGAACAAATGTGCCAGAGTTTGCAAATGGAAAGAGAGCCACAGCCCACAGATACAGCTGTGTTAGAGGGCATATAAATGCCCATAGCAATTAGCATAAAGGGAAATATGTACAAGACTAATTGAGTCAAGTTCCCAAAACTAGGAGTAGATAACCAAAGCAGTGTTAGGAATCTTACCTGGTAGTATATCTGATGTAAGGGAACGTCTAATAAGCAATGGAGGTTGTGGATACAAGCGCAATGACTCCACAACAATAAGTCGCAAATATCTGAAACAATGGAAGTATGATATAGCATCAAGAAGCACTACAGATCATGCAAAAGAAATCCTCAAATTTTATGTAACTAATAATAGGTAACCCTTAAAAACTTCATCTCATTACTAAATAATAATATATCCAGGAGACCAAGACTGGCTGCAGCAGTCTGTCTTTTCAATTTAGCTGTATAACAAACCATTGTTTGCCAATCTATGATTTTTCCTAGTTACTTCATTTCACGTGATTTTGCCTTGCTCTCCTCTACTTTCCAGGTTAATGATTGTCGTTTTTCAACTGTAAGGACATGTCTTCCTCATTGGTCTTAACCATCTTAATTTCATTTAGTCTCTCTATAATCACTGTTTTAACTGTTAGCCAGTTATTGTTCATTCCTTACCTTATTCTTTTCAGATTGCGCATCTTCCATTGTAACATTCTTATTTAAGCAATTACTAAATTTACGAAAGCATCATTATTCAACGAATTGCATATGATCCTATTGCCTCATTTAACACCAGTAGAAACTGTTTGTAACTTTAACATCTCAAGATAAACACCAAAAACACTTTCAATAGATGTCTTCGCTACTTCAACTCAAGAAAATAGGTCATCTTAAAACTACGGAAAGAGTGAGCATATCAAACTATGTTAAAAAGGAGCATAGGCACACTGAGGGGAAGTACAGAGGTTTACATTTTGAGAGAAAATGTCATAAGAAGTGATTGCTCCTTGTAAAATAACCAGTACTATAAGCTCGATAACTTACTCTAATTTTTTAAGAGACTCGAAGGTCGTCCTTCCCTGACCAAGCACTGCATCAATCTCTGACTGCGCTTTCTTCATTTTGACTGGATGCTTCAGGATAATTTATAAAAGTGAGATTAGCCACAATGTTCATTTGGAGTAAAACAAATCAACTTAAGGAGATCCATTAAAACTGAAGAAAAGAGGTGTGAAGTGGAAAATGAGGGAATGACAAGTACATTATAGGAAAGGGACTTGAAAACTCCATATTCAAACTTGTAATTTTTTAAACTCAAACAATTACAACCTTTAACGTGACAAGTTCTTATTTATGTATTTCCTTTTTGCAACAGTGTAGAAGATATTTATTTTGGGTTGTAATGACCCATACTTGTGCAAGGAGGAAAACAGCCCACGTAAGAACGGCAGCAGTTGTTTCATGTCCAGCAATCAGCATCGTCATCAAGTCATCTCGTAGCTGTCCAAAGAAATTAGTGACAGGGTTGAGATTGTGCAATAAACTACTTACACTCCATGAATTTTGGTCCACAAAAAATATCCTATGAATACCCTCGTGCATTCCATTATGTTATTGAGGAACCAGTCTTACTTGTGTAAATAAAACACACATAAAATTTGGTGATTGTGACAATTTTCTCTCACTTTATGACAGAAAGTTTACAGAAAAGGAACACGATATTTTACCTGACGATCATCAACATCAACACCCCTCATATCAACTAAAAACCGCAAAAGACTTGCATCCTGCAAACTTCAAAAGTTACAATACCAAGACTCACTGGTCTGAATTTTGCAATGCTCTGTAAAATTGTTTGTATACACTTTGCATACCAGCTAACAAAAAAGAAATAGAAGAAGAGAAAAAATAAGCAAAAAACCTTAAGATTTAAGTAGTCCCTTTGCTGTAGTTTCTCAACATCTGTTTCCTGCGAAAAAATGTAACAAGAATTAAGCTATGGTGCACTATAATTCTTATAGTATTTATAAACATCTGCAAAGGTCCTTTATTTTGTATCTCTTAGTTGGTCAACTATATGAATCCTCTGTGTCCATACGCTCTATTCAGGTCCATTTCATTCCAATACTACATATGATGTTTTTCAAGGTTAATCAGGGTCTTGAAAACTAGAGATTCACCAACACTCACATTTATCCATTCACGGGCATGCGAGTCTCTAAACAAAATTAGAAGACTTGGAAAACATCAACAACATGATGAAGCACTGCTTCTATGCACCCAAAGATATGCCTGATTATTTACTTAGAGAATTTATTTAACAATGCAAATATTATTGGCTTGTGATATATGTAAGATCCTAAAGAATACAGATCACCAAACAAGCCTGGCTTCTCATGAAAACAGCAAACCATACTAACTTATAGAAGTACAATCAGATAAGTGTAACAACAAATTTTTTTGCCATTATGGCGCATGTAGTCAACTAGAGTGAAACAAACCAACTATCAACCATAGGGCAATAACAAGAACAGATAAAGGCACTATCCATCCTCTCAAGTCTCACCTGCCTGGTCTCTTTTGCATTTTGTATAAGTCCATCAAGGCAATCATTAATGACCTTCAGATCACTTTGGAACTTCCGCTGCCGAGGAACTAACCATCTTGCCAGAGGGATATTCCAATAGGGGATGTAGAAGGTAGAACGATGCTCAGCTTCAAAAAGTGTACCATACACAGCCTGCAAATTTCATTAAAAGAAAGCATCAGTTTTTGATTGGGAGGAAGTAGATGAGAGAAGATAGAAGAGAATCTGCCGTGTCGAAATTGTTGAAATTGTTTGTCAGCTGTAAGAAAAGCAAATGTGCATTCTTTACTCCAGAACTATAAGATTAGAGAAAAACATGGCATGCTAATAATATACTTAATGCTTCAGCATATTGAGAAAGTAACCGAAGTATCTTCCTGAAAATAAGGAATTTAGTTGCATAGTCAGACCTTAATAACTGGAGACTCTTTTGTGATGGAACCGAAGTCATAATTGAAAACACCAAGCCCAATAATATCTAGTGCTAAATTTGAGAATTCTGTCTCGAGATCCAACTCAATTAGCTTCCCTCCTCCTGACTCTTCTTGTTCAATAAGCTTATCAAATTTCAACATTGTTCTATCAGCACATTCAGTGAATACTTTAGCCATAGCTTCTAGGTATGATGAGTGGAATCCAGGGGCAATAACTGTCAATCACAGGAGAGCTAGTCAAATTATTTGAAGTGTACAAATGTTCGCACGTGAATCCACATGCTTGTATCTATACATCTAATATATAAGTACAAAGGAAAAAGAATGCACAAATGACTAATAGAACAGAAGCAAATCAAGGATTTTAATCTGATGGGTTTAACTTTTAAATTACGGCTTCAAAATCTTTCAATGGATTTTGTTATTTATATATATATATATATATATATATGTTCCGTTTAAAACATATCAGGTTCAATTGAACCTGTATCTCTAAAGCTACATCCGCCACTGGATAATAAATGTTATTCTGACTCTTCATAACCCACACAAAGGCATAAGGATCTCAAATGGCACCTCAACTTTCTCTGTCGTGTGGGATCACAAAAGCTTAGTTTTGTCTTAATACTCCTTTACCTTGAAATATTGGGAGACAGAGAAAAGCACCAATTACCAAGTTGATCCTTTTTCTCTTTGGCTACACATAATTTTCTAAAAAGGATAGGGAATTTGAGTCTCCCTGAATTATGTTCCTAATGTTATATTTTTCTTGTTTTGTTTTTGTGTTGAGGCAGGAGGGGGAGTCTAAGTCGGCTGAATGCCACCATCCATGCAATCAATAGAATTGTTTGTTTGTATAGAACTGAAGCAGAACACAATCATCTCATAATTTATTAGTAGCTTCATCCTCCTCTCTAAAACTTTTATTGGAATACTCATCTATTAGTCATTTTCCTACCTCATTTGACTAGTGATGAGTATCATGACGACACCTCTATGTTTCTGAAACACTGGAACTTTATGCAGCCTAACTTCGTATCCTAGAGGAAAGTTGAAAGCAAGTGGTGCTACCCTTGATAACAAAAAGGCTATCAGATAACTTTGATGTCAGACATTATTCAAATTATCCAGTCATGAAGGCATTGCACTTCTGTTGCATAACCGATTTAACGCAGCACTATTCTATTTGACCATTCAAAAGACAGAAAAGAGCAGGTATCAAAAGATATGGGAAAGCAGTATCCTTCATCATGGATAAGTTTAGTAATTAGTAAGGGTCAAGGTTGACCACATCAACCGATATATCAGTCAATAATTTCTGCTGCAGGATTATTGGCAACCTTTAGCAGATTATATGGGGAACAAAGTGGGCAGAACCAGGCCAATCCCATACAACACATGCTTACCTCTTCTCCTCTGTTTCCAAGTATCAAGGTCAGCAGGTATCAGCCCTTTTCCCATGATTGGTTCCAAGATTTCAGCAAGGACCCCCTGGTTAGAAATAAGAAGAGCCGAATTACAACATAAAATAGAGTAAGTTGACTGAGTTTCTTGCTGTTGTGCCACTATAAAAATTAACTTCTATCAGCTAATGTAAGTATTAACAAGACTTCCTTTTCTACCTAACAATTAAAAAGGAAAAAGAAAGGCCATAAGCAAGTTCTTAATAACTTTTGTTTTTTTAAGAAAGAACAAGGCCTGGAATTATTATGGTTTGAAATTGATTGACAGATATGCAATAAAAAACTGTAAATGTGTAATATCAAGATTAAAGTATCATACGTTAATTTGAGTTCTTGCATAAATTAAATTTCTCCATCAAAGAACAAGGAAAATTATTTTGGATGCATCATATAACAAAGTAACTAACTTAATGAAGAACCAAGGAGAAATTACTAGTTGTCTAGAGGTTCCGCTGATACTCCACTTCTTGCAATATTGATTTGCAAATATAATCAAATCTAATAACCAATTCAGATGATTAACTCCCTACACGAGTCAATTGCATCCCTTCTATGCAGCAAAATCAGAAAAAGAATGAATAAGAGATGATGTGCAAAGCAACAGCTGACAATCAGAGGCAAGTTAAGATATGAGAATATACAAGAGCAGACAACCTTAGATATGCTAAAGAATGAACAAGAGAATTACAAAGAACAAAAGGGGTACAATACCTTGTCATAAGAAAATGCATTCTCGCGAAGAATATGCCGAGCAACAATGGGATCTGATACAACAACAAATGCCTTTGGTCCAAAAGCAAGTTTATAGACTGATCCATACTGTCAGCTCAACCAAAAGAAGGAAGAAAATTAAATTTCACCAAGAAAATAGGGGGACAAAAATGAAGAGAAAAGTCGTACAGTATTTGCATTAGATACCTTTTCTAGGGAAAAACCTTCAAGTAAGTTCATCCATTTTCTCATTATAAAAATATTAAGAAATTAGTCAGCTTTGATATGAATAATACTCAACATATCCTAGCAAATTCTTGGCTGGTTTTTATTAATATAACTAAAGACCAATACATGTTTGGCACCTTTGTTCTGAATAACCAATTCATTCTAAAAAAGTTGGTAACTATCAAAGTAATCCTGTTGGTGCAGACACATCATAAATCCACATTATCAGTCTCTTCTCCATCATGATACTTCAAATCTCTATTTTCTCACATTTTCTGCCAAATGATACAGATTTTTTCTTGCTTTGATAAAAGTTATGCAACAACCAACACTCGACAACTTTTCGTCCAAAACAACATTGTGTGCCCTCTGACCATTGAGAACTGAATTTTTTTAAAAATAGTACAAAACTAAATTGTGTCTCTTGCTCAAAGGCTATGTTGCTCGGACTCTTCAAAAATGTCAACGAGTGTGTGTCGGATTCTCCCAGAATAGTTATTTTTAGAAAATCCGATAGAGGTTTGACATCGAAATTAAAGAGTCCGAGCAACGTAGTTCAAAGGTATACAGAGATAAGAGAGAGTATCATACTCAGGCTATTACCTTTAGGGACCAATCATACAATGAGAAAAAAAGTGGGCGGTCGAAAAGGTCAGTCACTGCCCCTTCTGCGATAGGCATTGACCCAATTTTCCCCCCACTCAACAGATTAGTGAGGAGGTTGCTAGCATTATCAAATAAACTCATCTTTGTTTTTGGTTCATCTGTGCCTGTGGACTGACATCTGCATTTCATAGTCCTCAATTTCAGCCAAAAAACATTGCCAAATATATTCATTAGGTGCCACAAAAGATAAAGAGGATATCTTATTTCAATCAACATGACTATACTCCAGAAGGACTAAAAAGGTAGAACATGTGCTTATGATGCTGGTAAGCAGGGGGAGGAGCTAGAGTGTTGGTCACAGGTTCGATTGAACCCAACAGCTCTGGTTCAAACCCTATATCTGTCTTACGAATTCATTGAATACACAACAGCAACAACAACATACCCAGTGAAATCCCACAAAGTCATTGAATATACAACAACAACAACACATACCTAGTGAAATCTCACAAAGTCATTGAATATACAAAAACAACAACAACAACATACCAAGTGAAATCTCACAAAGTCATTGAATATACAACAACATACCCAGTGAAATCTCACAAATTCATTGAATATACAACAATAGCAACAACATACCCAGTGAAATCTCACAAAGTCATTGAATATACAACATACCCTGTGAAATCCCACAAAGTCATTGAATATACAACAAGAACAACATACCTAGTAAAATCTCAAAAAGTCATTGAATATACAACAACAACAACAACATACCCAGTGAAATCCCACAAAGTCATTGAATATACAACAACAACAACATACCTAGTGAAATCTCACAAAGTTCCCAGTGAAATTCCACAAAGTGGGGTCTAGGAAGGATAGAGTATATACAAACCTTACCACTATTTCTATGAGGTAGACAGACTATTTCTGAAAGACCCTTGGCTCAAGCAAATCAATGCAGTAACTAAAAGAAACAACGTTAATGCAGAGAAACATGACAACTAATAGCAAAACAATGGGGAGCATATATGTAAGGAACCGTAACAACAACAACTATTTTTGGGTGTATAGCTCAGTTGGTAGAGCATTGGGCTTTTAACCTAATGGTCGCAGGTTCATAAAATGAAAATCTGTATGTCCAATTTGAATCGACCTCAATGGATCTATTTCTAAAAGACCCTTGGCTCAAGCAAATCAATGCAGTAACTAAAAGAAACAACGTTAATGCAGAGAAACATGACAACTAATAGCAAAACAATGGAGAGCATATATGTAAGGAACCGTAACAACAACAACACAGTGCGATCACCTAAACACAACAAATCGAGACTACATGAAAAGACTAATACTACGAGCAACACAATGCTCTATACACCACCTAGCCAAATACATGAATAGGTAAAGGCGAAGCCAGAATTAGAAGTTTGGCGATTCTAAATTATAGTATAGAAGAGAAAAATATTACAAAACATGAATAAAACTTTTGTTGATAGTCGGGTTAGAACCCACAACTCTAGCATGAAAAGCATTTTCATTCAAACCTTTTCCTTACCACTGAACCGTCAATCAATTTTCTTTGGGATTCACAAGTTAACATACATATATATTTTTTTTGATTTTTTAATATAAATACAAAAAAGCTATTGGTTCGTCGGAACCACCAATTAGCTTCACCCTGTGAATAGGTAGTAATATTACAATTTTGAACTACCTACTAACATTCTACCTATCATACCCTCTTACCTAAGCTCATTAAAGTTGCATCATATCTTATCTAATCACGTTTCCTCAATACTTGTTAAAAAGATTATGATAAGTAGGCAAAGCGTAGGAATAAAAAGTGGTAGAAAAATGAATGAAATTGAGTTAGTCAATTGGTGTAAAAGGTACAGAACCGCCATGGCTACTCACTAAACAAATTCATGACAGATACCTGATTGAAGACCTTTTTCGGGTAGACCCAGAAGTAGGATAAGAAGAGGGAAAGTGACGGAAAATTGAGTCACTCCGTCGATTCAACACAAGACAGGTGTTGCTGCTACAAAACCCAGTTGCCATTTTCTCTCAACTCAAACAAAACTATCTGTTGAGTGCTAGTGCTGATGGATAGAAAAGGTAGTGAAGCACACCACTACTACAAGTAATTAAACAACTGCCTTTTCATTTTCTTTTTCTTTTACTATAAATATATAAGTTGTTACTCCTTAATTTTGTTTTTTCTCTTCTTTCTTCTTCTAGTTTTCTGCATTGACACTCATTCTTGGTGTTTGATAGCAATAAAGATGTTTTCAATTTGATTGATTAAATAAATCTTTTTTTAAAATGAGAAAAATAATTTCCTTAAAGAAGATAGAAAAAACAAGTTACATAACCGATATTTTAAGTTTTTTTTTTCTCATTTCATCTAATATCAACAAAATAAGTTATATAAATGATATTACAAAGTTTATTATTTCTTACAAAAAGGGTCTAATATACCCCTCAACTTTGTCATTTAAAGTTGATATACTGCTCATTATAAAAATTGTTCTATATACATTTATGGTTATACAAATGGCTTATATATACACCTACCGTTACAAAAGAAACTCACATATACCCTTCATCTAAAGGAAGTGAAAATTTTAGTTTTAAATTTATTTTTTTGACTTTTAATTTTAAAAAATTTACGTAGGGGTGGATATATATGATCCTTTTAACAAAGTTCATGGTATATTTTAATCTTCTTCATACATAAATTTATTTTTGACTTCTTTGATTATAATTATTTTAGTTTCTTATTCTTTATTTTCTTTCATTCTTTAGTCTAAAAAAATTAAAATTAATTTTTTTGCAACTATATTGAAATTTAGTTTTTGTATTTGTAAAAAATAAAAATGGGACATCTATAATAAATTTTACAAGAAAATTAGTGATACATAATTAAATTTTACCATAAAAAATAAATTTAAATTAGTTGTTAAAACAAAAAAGTCAAAAAAAATAATATGTGTGGGGAGGATCAAATATACCTCATATTATTATATTTTTATTTTTAAATAATAATTAAAAAATTAAATTAAATTTTTTTTTTCATTTTCGTTAGAGGAAAAGGGTATACGTGAGTTATTAGTATAACGATAAGGATATCTATGAGTCACTTTCATAACGAGGGGTATATCAGGTTTAAATAGAAAAATTGAGGGGTATATTAGGCTCTTTTCCCTTGTCTCTTTCTCATCCACCCAACACCCCCACCCAGCTACCCTTGACCATCCCAACTCCCCACCCCTAGAATGTTCACTCCCAATCATATCTCATCTCTGTAATGTTTTGCTAGGTAACATATAAATGTTCTTGAGATATATTTTACTTACCTTGCAAACATTAAAGGGAAAAGGGTGTGATATTAAGTTTATTATTTAGACTTGGTATACCTCTCATTATGAAAGTGACTCATATATACCCTTACTATTATACAAATGACTTATATATACATTTTCCTCTAACGGAAGTGAAAAATTAATTTTAATTTAATTTTTTAATTATTTTAAAAAAAAACTATATAATTCATAGGAGTATATTTAATCATCCTCATACGTATTTTTTTGACTATTTTTTATTTGAATGACTAATTTAAATTTATTATTTTAATATTCAAATTTATTTATGTTTCATTAATATTCTTGTAAAATTTATTATAGATGACCGGGCTTTTTTTCAAATACAAGAACTAAATTACAATATAGCCGAAAAGATAGTTTTAAATTATAATTAGCCACAAAAAAAACAGTTTTAAATTTTTTCTTTACATTAAAGAATAAAAAAAAAAATAAGAATAAGTAACTCAAATAATGATAAATCAAAGAAGTCAAAAAATAATTTATGTATGGGAAAAATTAAAATATACCTTGAACTTTGCTAGAAGGATCATATATACCCCTACATGATAATTTTTTTAAAATTAAAAGTCAAAAATATAAATTTAAAACTAATTTTTCACTTCAGTTAAATGAAGGGCATATGGGAGCTCATTTTATAATGGTAGGGGTATATGTGAGTCGTTTGTATAACGGTAAGAGAATATATGAGTTACTTTCCTAACGAGGGACATATCAGCTCCAAATAGCAAAGTTGAGGGGTATAGGCCTTTTTCCCAACATTAAAAAAATAAGTAATTAACTCACTTATTGTTTAAGAAAATATCTTTATTCATACCAAACACACCTAGTCAAAAACACGTATTTTGAGAAAAAAGTCATATTTTAAAAAAAATTAAGATGTTTGGTCAATCAATAAAATAGTTTTTAGAGAATCCATCTCACATATAAATATTCTTGAAATAATTTTTACTTACCTATCAAATATTAAAAAATAAATAAATAATTCCCTTATTTTTTAAGAAAACATTTTCCTCTATACCAAACACATAAATGATAAAATTTACTCTTTAGGTTGTTTATAATAAATCAATAAATAAATAAATATATATATATAAACATAAATAATTGTCAATTAATCATAATTAATTAATAAATATTTTCACATTATCAAATCACTTAATATATTAAATTACATTGAATTGATATAAATAGTATAACTTACATAAATCACATAGTGTAAAGAGTAAATTACATCATATCCCTACTTTTTTTTCTAATTACAATAATCCCTTAAAATTTGTACCTTCCGGATATATAAGTCACCATCCGAATACATTAATTCTAATACAAGAAAATTCCTTTTATTGCGCTAAAATGGGAATAAAATCTGAAAATTAATTAAATTCCATAAATTATGCTTATGTTTCTTCTTACTCTCAATCATACAGAGGCAAATCCTAATAGAATGAAGAAATTCAAAATTTCAAATTGCTCCCCCCGTTCAATGAAGAAACCTTTCAGATTTGATTCAAAAACTTTTGTCGAAATTTTGAGTAAGCAAGGTGAGTTATACAGGATACAAAAGTGATGGAATTGTTGTTGGACAAACGATTTCCTTTTGAATCTTCAAGTTCATCGAATATCCTTTCAATTTTGATTCAAGATTATCAAAAGTTTTGAGATTCAAGATTCTTTCTTCTCCCAGTTCATCGAAGATCTTTTCAATTTTGATTCAAAATTATTGAAAATTTTGAGATTCAAAATTCTTCTCCTAGTTTATTGAAGATCCTTTCAATTTCAATTCAAAATTGTCGATAAATTTGAGAAGATACATCATGAATATCTTTGTTACTTAGCATTTCACTATTTATGTATCTTGTTAAATTGATAAGTATTGTATTTATACTAGATATATTAAATAAATAATTATTGCCCAGAAGATGTTAGATTTGAGATCGATACATTAGTGTGTGGTAGTTGCTATGTAATTGATATATTTAGTATAAATTCGAATTTACGTAACATATCTAAAAAATTAGTGCATGATACATTACTATTTATGTATCTAGTTTAAATTGATAAATATTGTATTTATACTAGATACATTAAATAAGTAATTGTTATCCATAAGATGTTAGATTTGAGATCGATACATTACAGTGTGATAGTTGCTATGTAATTGATACATTTAGTATAAATTTGAATTTACGTATCATATCTAAAAAATCAGTGCATGATACATTGTGGAATCATGTATCATGAAGGTAAAAGAATCAAATTATGAAAAATTTACAAATATTATACTAATTATTACCAAATAATAAGTACTACTATAACTTTTTTTCTAATTTACGTTGTAGTCAAATTTGGAAGTTCACTTATTTTATTTAATTATAAATTTTGGAGTACTTTTAAAATAGGTAAAAGACTCAAACATATCCTTTTTTAATTTTTTTGTCTAAAAATATTCTTAACCTACATGAAAGAGACTGATTTTGAATTTCAAGCGTGAATGAGAAAATAATTACTAAGATTGTGTGACTAAATATAGGGAGAGATATGTGGAGTGAAATAAGGAAGGGATAAACGTTAGTTTTAGGAGTTAGGATTTATGTATCCAGCGTTTGGGGGTTTGAGAGTAAAATCAGGGATTTTCGAAAATTTTAGAACTGGTAGTGAATAATGGAAATTATTGAGGAAAAAAAAGTGTGTATATAGGTAAATCCGTGCGAATAGGGATTTATAGATCTCTCTAACAAGCCTACAATTTTTTTAGAAAGATTTAAGCTATATAATTGATAGTCTATTGTTGCTCCCAATTGCACACGCAAGTAATATAGTGGTTCTTAAAAGAATCAGATTATCGAACTCAAAGAACTTGTCAATTAACTTTACTAAATTATACTAGTCTAATTATTTATTTAAGAGTCCCAAAAGGAAAGAATGCAGGAATAAAATAATAAAATTACTTACAGTGATTTAGAAAATTTCAGGACAGCAGCATGCAATGAATCTCATGTATCATATTATTGGCTTAGAACTAATTTTAGTTGTCAAGTTACTGATTTACAGGGTTAATTGTATGAGTCGGGTATCAAACCTCTACTCGCCTACTCCAATTAGCTGTCTAACTACATCGTTGAGCGGAGATAAACATGCCTAACTGGCGAGCATTTATATTTCATCTTGTTTCGTAACCAAGCAAGTTGTTCGTCCGGGCGTCACTCTTGAACACAAACCACCTCAACTAAATGGATCGATCTAGCTCTCTATATTCTTTGGTATATCTAACCCGTCCTCTCTTGATTTTAAGATTAGACAATAGATTTATCTCTAGATGGCCAGTCAAGAAATACTAAAACAAGAATATAAAAGTAACTTATAATGACAACTAAGAATTAATTCATAAACCTTAAATAATCAACATTCCATCTGTAGCTACAGTCCCAGAACTAAGGCATTTAGCCACTAATCTTTAAGAAAAGAAAGAAGCAGAAAAGAACCCTAAAAAGTATTGACAACTTTATACTTGATGCCTTATGATTGATCTCCCCAAATAATTATTTTTATGGATTATTTATAGATGTAGAAAATTCTAAATAAAATAATTGAGTCCAAAATAAACTAGAAAACCAAAACCAAACGAAATTGAATTTCCTAATTCTACGCGTATTTGGTAACCGCCTCAACTGCTGCTTCAAACAATCTGAAGGTGTCTTCCACTGCTGCCACGTGGAAGCATTCCTCTTTTTCAATTGAATTTTGCAACTTTATATTTTATATTTTATATATTATTATATTGAATTTAATTCATTAACCTTCTTGCTTGATTTCCTTCTTCAATTTTTCATCTTTAATTCGTTTTAGCTTCAAACTTTTTTAACTTTACACCAATTTATTTCTACAAATAAAATACACTATTTAGACAATCCATAAAATTCATGCTCAAAAAGGACAAATATAAATAATAAATATGAGGCAAATAATGATTACAATATATATTTTTGGCCTCACATCAACACCCACACTTAAACTTTTGCTCTTCCTCAAGTAAACATTAAAGCTCATCTCAAATAAATCAAAATAGGTTTGTCATCACTTTGGTTAATACAAACAATTAAGCCATATACCAATTTCAAAACATCAAGTACAATTCTCAATCATTATGCAAGACATCCAAATAAACAAAAAACTCTAACCTCCTAACCTCAAGAAAGGTTGTTGAACTCATCAAACTTAAACTTTGCTCCCTTACTCTTATCAAAGAAAGCTAATAAAATCACTTATCCATCATGAAACACGTGCCCTCACAAGAACAAATAGTCCATACACTCAATTCAAAAGATTGAATATAAATTAAGGACTTATCATCAAAGAACAACTCACACTCAAAAATAAAATTCACATGTATGCACAAAGAACCATAGGCTTGTCCATTATGTACATTTCCACTAATTAAGCATATGCTTGAATAGAATCAAATAGGACTTTAACGGGTTGTAATGTAGGCTTGAGGTAAGGCAGAAAAACTATATAATAGTGACTTACACTTCCTTAAGCACTTTGCAATTTTAGAATTCATCACCCATTATTTTCTTCTCTTTATTTTCAACTCTCTTCAACAATTATTTCACAAGTAATTCTCATCATCTCAAGAATGTTTCAGTCACTTTTTTTTAAAAAGTTTTCCTTCATAATAGCCACCCTCAACTTACATATTTTGCATGTGATTATTTCACAAGTAATTCTCATCATCTCAAGAATGTTTCAATCTTTTTTTTAGAAGTAACTTTCATAATAGCCACCCTCAACTTACGTATTTTACATGCTAAGTTAAGGTGCACGATTTGGAAGGACCAGGGCCATCATCAAGGTAACTTCTTCGGTTCATCTCTTTTTTTTTCACATCACATTCTTTCAAAGAGAGTTTTTTAAGAACTTTGTAGCTATCTTTGATTACTTTTTCACTCAACCATTCGTTTTTCTCAGAATTGATAATTAGAATAAGTCTATGCTATAATGCTCAAGGAAGCAAGGTGCAAAAACTAGGGATTCAACAAAATATGGCTACCAACCAAAGGCTACAGGCTCAAAAGGGTTAACTAGTGATAAAATATCTGAAAAGCCTAAAATTTACTAGACAAATCAAAGAAAGTCTATAATCATCTCCTAAACAAAATAACATTTTTTATTTCGCTTCAATAACATGCAGGGCAAGTTCTAGACTAGGATACAAAATATGGAATAAACAAATTCTCACCACACATGGCACAAGTATCAATCAAGATGGATCAATTCCACTTCTAAGAGAGACATGATCATAACAAACTACAAAATAAAATAAGCTATATACAAAGTCACAACCATGAGCTTATGTGTCAAAGAGTGTGCATTTTTTTTATCAAGCATTCACAAGAAATTACTACTCAAAAATTAGACCTAAATAACAAGTATCACACCACTCAAAAGGATCTTTTCTTTTCTCTAAAAAAAACAAAAAAAAAATTATTCCTAAAGCAAATAAAAAATACTCGGTTCAAAGGGACTATCCTCAGAAAAAAATAAAAAAAAAAGCCAATGAACCCATCCTAAAAAAATAAAATACTCAATAAAACAATAAAAAGTAGGAATTTATTCTTCCACCCCACACTTAAAAAGATGCTATGTCCCAAAGCATCAAATAAAATTTAAAACAAGGGTTAGAAAACTCCCTGAGGCCTTTAGGCCTTACTAGTAGTATGTTCTCTTTATTTTCAGCAAGGGTCGTACGCACCCCACACTTAAGCTCAAACGTGATCCTTAGCTCCAAATTTCGGATACTCAGACTTCTCCAAAACCTGTAAAAACCACACAGAAAAATGACACTAAAAAAAATAAAATATAAAATAAGAAGTTACACTATAAATCGGGTTGCCTCCCAATAAGCGCTTAATTTAACGTCGCGGCACGACACAAATAAATTCACCACTTTTCTTTCCACTTTGAACTTATGAATTTTACCCCTAACTTTGCATCTATTTTTCTACTCCTCTCAAGGGGAGGTGTTATAAAGATAAATTAACCAAGTAATATATGCCGCATCTTGCATTTCTTGGCCCTTAGGTGAGGAATGTCGTTTTGTTTACGTGGACTAAAAAACTTTAGAATGTAGGAGTCTTGTTCCTCATCTATACACTCATTCATTAATTCAGATTTTACAGAAAATTGTTTTGAATGAGATTCAAGTTGCCTCAACTCCAAAGCAGCATTATTTACAACATTCTCACTTTTGTACTATTTCTCAACATCGATATTAAGGAATAAGGTATAATGGAATGATTTGAATTCCTCGTTTTGCTCCACTAATTGGTCATCCTCCACGACAATCTCTTCTAATTTAACTAGAACAGTAATTTCTAATTGAATAGCGTCAAGTATATCCAGCAGTTTCATGAATTTTTTGTGCTCTTCCCTGCATTCAAATATTTGTTCAGTGATTGTTAAATTAATTTTGTCCAGCATGTCCGTACATTTCATAAGTGAATTCACATTGTGCGCCTCTTGTTTTGCATTCTCCGCTTCATCGCCCCTACCAACATCACAAATAACAGAAGAATCGAAATAGGGGTTCGGGGGAAGGGAATAAGATTTAGGGCAACCATTCCAATGAATATATTGACGACCATATATATGACATAAATGACATTCATCACCCAATCACGATTTATCCCAATCATCCATATCAATAAGAGTACCAAATTATTCAAAGAAAGAAAAAATAATAATTGTTGAAAAAAGAACTAACTAAAACAAGCAAAATAAATAAATAAATAAATAAAAAGAACAAGTATAACCTAGAAGAATAGTTAATTTCAAAGTCCCCGTCAGCGGCGCAAAAAATTTGTTGCTCCCAATTGCACACGCAAGTGTATGCGGTCGCGCAAGTAATATAGTGGCTCTTAAAAGAACCAGATTATCGAACCCAAAGGACTTGTCAATTAACTATTTACTAAATTATATTAGTCTAAATATTTATTTAAGAGTGCCAAAAGGAAAGAATGCATGAATAAAATAATAAAATTAGTTACAGTGATTTGGAAAATTCCAAGGCTGCAGCATGCAATGAATCTCATGTATCATATTTTTGGCTTAGAACTAATTTTAGTTGTCAAGTTACTAGTTTACAAGGTTAATTGTACGAGTCGGGTATCAAACCTCTAGTCGTCTACTCCAGTTAGCAGTCTAACTACATCGTTGAGCGGGGATAAACAGGCCTAACTGGCGAGCATTTATATTTCATCTTGTTTCATAACAAAACAAGTTGTTCGTTCGGGCGTCACTCCTGAACACAAACCACCTCAACTAAATGGATCGATCGAGTTCTCTATATTCTCTAATTTATCTAACCTCTTCTCTCTCAATTTTAAGATTAGACAATAGATTTATTCTAGATGGTCAGTCAAGAAATACTAAAACAAGAATATAAAAGTAACTTATAATGACAATCAAGAATTAATTCATAAACCTTAAATAATCAACATTCAATCCGTAGCTACCGCCCCAGATTTAGGGCTTTTAGCCACTAATCTCTAAGCAAAGAAAGAAGAAGAAAAGAACCCTAAAAAGTATTGATAACTTTATACTTGATGCCCTATGATTGATCTCTCCAAATAATTATTTCTATGAACTATTTATAGATGTAAAAAATTCTAAATAAAATAATTGAGTCCAAAATAAAATAGAAAATCAAAACCAAACGGAATTGAATTTCCTAATTCTACGCGTATTCGGTAACCGCCTCAACCGTTGCTTCAAACAATCTGAAGGTGTCTTCCACTGCTGCCACGTGGAAGCATTCCTCTTTTTTCAATTGAATTTTGCAACTTTATATTTTATATTTTATATATTATTATATTGAATTTAATCCATTAAGTTACATGCTTGATTTTCTTCTTCAATTTTTCATCTTTAATTCGTTTTAGTTTCAAACTTCTTCTATTTTACACCAATTTATTCCTACAAATAAAATACACTATTTAGCACAATTCATAAAATTCATGCTCAAAAAGGACAAATATAAATAATAAATGTGAGGCAAATAATGATTAAAAAATATATTTTTGGCCTCACATCATCTATATGATTTTTTTTAAAAAAATATTAGTAAATTTTTTTTGTTTATTTTATTTATAAAATAAAAAGTAATTATTATATTTATTAGATTTCGAATTAATATTTATAAGAATTTAACTATAATTATTCAATGAAAAAATTGTAAAATGTCAATTTTGATATATAATAGGACCCCTTAGCCACACTTTCAATATTTATTAACAATGTCAATATTGTAATTTGTTATATATCTGATTTATGAATTTTTTTTAATTGTTTGATTTCCAAGAATACAACTATTTAATAATAGAAATGAGAAAATCAAGGGAGAGAATAAGGGGTGTTCATGGTTTGGATAAAAACCGTTCCAAACCAAAAAATCGAACCAAATCAATAAAATAAACTGATCTTATTTGGGTTTGGTTTGGTTTGGTTTGGCTTTAGATTTTTGAAAAGTGATAGTATTTAGTTTGATTATGATTTTATTCGAAAAATTCGAAGAAATAACCGAATCGATAAATTATATACATATATTTTATTAATATACTGTCATGACTTAGACCGTCGTGAGTGGCACCGACACTAACCCTCCGGTGGGAGAACCACTAATACTAATTAGCTAACCAAAGAGCTACACAACTTAATCAAAACTAAGACATTTAAAGTTACAGAAGCAGGTTTAAATGCTAAGGAAAAGAATTAGAGTTCCCATAAACTCCAAAAGTCTAATAAAACAAACAAATGCGGAATAATACCTAGAACCTAAAAGTCAATGTACCAAAACATCTAAGGTTTAACCATAAGTTTAAAAAAGAAGAGTACAATCCCATACTAAACATAAGAAATCTAAAGAACTAGTCTAAGTCCGAAAGGTGGACATAAACTGAAAGAGAACTCATGGCAGCCCGGAAGAACTGACTCACCATTGAATTCGAAATGATCACTGATCTTCTAAACGAGATCTGTCAATAGTCGCCTGAAGATGCCCTATACTCAACAAAGAAAGAGCAAGTGTAGTATCAGTACACAACCACAATGTACTGGTAGGATCACGCGGCTATCCCACTAAGTGCAGCAAACATAAGTCAATACAACACAATAATAACATGCATACACTGAACATATACAATATCAACATCATTAGCGAACAACGTACAATTTCACAGTTCTCAATTAGACAATTATACCAAGTCAATGGTCCTCTCATGGAACCCAAACCCAAACTGTTAACATAACGGTACGTGGTACCCGCTCCAATGTTTATGTCAGAATGTGGCAACCAATCCTAGTTAGTGTGTCGGAATGCAACACCCGATCCATTCAACAAGCCATAATCACAATCACAAGTAAATTCTCAATGATACAATCAAGTCATGATTCATGACACTCATCATTCATCTATCCTCATTTATAAGTAGTGTGATCAATAGTGCAACATTCGCATATATACACGTATTATAATGAAGCAAGAACAAACATATATCACACAATCACGAAATTACAACCATCACCTACCTCGAAACAAGCTTGAATCCTCTAAGAAACTTGATTCTTCCCTTTTTGGATTTGTTCCACTTGTTCTTGGTCTACAAATAATTAATATAACACGAGAATCAATAAACAATAGCTAATTACTTGAATTACCAATAATTCTATCAACCCTAGATGAAACCCATGATCCTCATACCCAGGTTAGGGTTTTTCCACCATAATTTCCAGATCAAAACCCTCCCCCATCGATAATTACCCATTAGATTACGTTATACGGATCGAAAAATGGATTTGGGGAGTTAAAACCTTACCTTTAGCCTCAAGAATGATGAAAAACGATCAAGAAAACACCTGGGTCATCTCCTAGCTCTCAAATTCGAGAAGTGTAGAATAAAATATTTTTGGGGTTTATTTCTAACTTAAGTCGCGTCTGTCCGTCCACAACGGTACTCACCCCGCTACAGCGGCCTTGCCCTGGCGGGAAAATCCCGCATTAGCGGCTTGCACGGAACCAGTGAGCAAATTTAATAATTCCAAGACCCCCATTTCACAACACACCTTCGACCAACGACACTCAGAAACTACGTGTTCACGCCAAGATCAGTTTCAAAAGTTCTACTCACCAAATTCAATTTTGTAAAGTCGTATGGGTTCCTTAACGTCTTAGTTATCTACTCATTTGATCAAAATCAAAATTAAACCACGCAATTGTTACGAGATTTCCCTAGACCTTACTGACTCCGATTTCGTCCAAATCTGGACTAGGTTGGGAAATTCCAAGTTACTATGAAAAAGTTTTCCAGCCCAAAAAAATTTTCTTTGGCTTTTCTATAACGACGGAAATCGATCGTTACAATAGATACCAATTTACCCATCACTCGTCCCCGAGTGACGAACTTAGGAATAATAGGCTAAAGAAAGAATGGAGTTGTACCTGAATCGACGAACAACTGGGAATACTTGTCTCGCATGTCCTTCTCGATTTCCTAAGTAGCTTCTTCAACTGGACGATGCTTCTATTGAACTTTCACAGACTTAATATCCTTGGTCCTCAGCTTTCGAACATCACGATCAAGAATTGCAATCGGTTCCTCCTCATATTGGAGGTCTTTGTCTAACACAATTGAGTCACATTTTATGATGTTATCCCCGTCACTATGATATCTCTTCAACATGGACACATGAAATACCGAATGAACTCCTGATAGGTTAGGAGGTAAAGCCAATTTATACACCCCCTACACATTCGAGAACCTTAAAGGGACCAATGTATCACAGACTTAGCTTACCCTTCTTGCCAAATCTCATTACCCCTTTCATGGGTGATACCTTAAGAAGAACATTCTCACCAGTCTGAAATGTCATGTCTCTTACCTTATGATCTGCATACTTGTTCTGTCTACTCTAGGCTGCTAAAAGCTTAGCTTGAATACTCCTCACTTTATCTTGAGCATTCTTTCACTAAACCAACCCCTAAATGTTTCACATCTCCAGCCTCGAACCATTCTATAGGTGATCTACATCCTCTCCCATATAATGCCTCAAACGGTGCTATATCAATGCTGGAGTGATAACTATTATTATAGGAGAACTCACACAAAGGTAAGAACTTATCTAGATGCCCTCCAAAATCAATCACGCATGCCCTCAACATGTCTTCTAACACTTGAATAGTCTTCTCTGATTGCCCGTCCGTCTGTGGATGGAAAGCGGTACTAAAAGTGAGTTGTGTGCCCAATTCATCATGTAATTTCCTCCAAAACTTGGAGGTAAACTGCGTACCACGATTTGAGATGATAGACACCCCATGCAACCTCACTATCTCTTTCATTTATACCTTCGCCAATTGTTCGACATTATAATCTATTCTTATTGGAATAAAATTGGCTGACTTAGTCAATCTGTCAACCACTACCCAAATAGAATCAAACTTCCCTAAAGTCTTGGGAAGACCAACAACGAAATTCATGGCTATCATTTCCCACTTCAATTTCAGAATTGGCATTCTCTGAAGCAAACCAACAAGCCTTTGATGATCATATTTTACTTGTTGTCAATTTTGACACTTAGCCACAAAATCCGTTATATCCTTCTTCATGCCCGACCACCAATAAATTCGCTTCAAATCTCGGTACATCTTGGTCACACCCGGATGAATGGAATATAGCGAACCATGGGATTCTGTCAGCAATTTCTGAATCAAGTCATTAACTCGAGGGACACAAATCCTTCCTTTAAAGCTTAGCACACCTTCCGCATTAATAGTGGTCTCTTGTGCCTTACCAATCGGAATCTTCTTCTTAAGTTCATTCAAATTTTCATCCTCAAATTTTTTGGCCTTGATCTCTTCAATAAACGTGGCCCTAACTTCAATGCTAGCTAACACCCTGCTTTTTTCTGAGATGCCCAACTGCATGAACTTAGACTCTAATGGCTGAATCTCCTTAGCCAAAGGTCGCTTAGTTACACTCAAGCAAGCTAAACTACCCATACTCACCGCCTTTAGACTCAAAACGTCTGCCACTACATTAGCCTTACCCGAATGGTCACATCATAATCCTTGAGAAACTCCATCCACCTTCGTTGTCTCAAATTCAGATCCTTTTGAGTGAAGACATGCTGCAAGCTACGATGATCACTAAACGCCCTAACATTTTACACCATAGAGGTAATGCCGCCAGATCTTACGAGCGGAAACTACCGCTGCCAACTCCAAATCATATGTTGGGTAATTCCTCTCATGCACCTTCAAGCATAAGCTATAACATTCTTATCTTGTATCGACACAACAACCAACCCAGAATGTGAAGCATCACAATAAACAATAAAATCCTCACCTTCAACTGGTAATGCTAGTATGGGTGTGGTGGTCAAAAGAGTCTTGAGCTTTTGGAAGCTCTCCTCACATTTTTCGGTCCATTCAAATGGTATCTCCTTTTTGGTCAAATTAGTCAAGTGAGTGGCAATAGAAGCAAAGTTCTTCACAAATCGACAATAATAGCTAGCGAGCCCCACAAAACTCCTAACTTCCGTCACAGAGCTAGGCCGAACCCAATTCTTAACCGCCTCAATCTTTTGGGGATCTACCATTACCCCTTCTTTTGAAACTACATGCCCCAAAAATGCAATCGAGGTCAGCCAAAATTTACTCTTAGAAAATTTCGCATACAACCTTTGTTTCCCAAGAACATCCAGAACAATACGAAGGTGGTCGGCATGCTCTTCCTCACTTTTCGGATAGACCAGAATATCATCACTAAAAACTATGACAAATGAATCAGGAAATGGCTTGAACACCTGTCACGCCCCGAGCTACCTCCGAGACGCAGACACGGGACCTAGGACCACAA
>NW_006239101.1:1269021-1275411 GCF_000226075.1 Solanum tuberosum | reverse complement strand
TATCTCAATATATTATAATTGATTGATTTATTAGTTTCATTATTCATACATATTAGAGGTTTGGTTTAATTTTTTGGAAAATAATATTAATTTTTTTAATTATATTGTTCAAAAGATATTGATTGTTGAATTCGAACTATTATGTTTTACTCGCGGGTTCAAAATTTATTTTTAAAAAAAGAAGTGTTAATTATATGTTTAAAACTTACTTCCAAATGAAAATGTGTTAACTAATAACTATATGTTCAAATAATTTTAAGCACGGATAAGCTTAATTTGTTACCATTATAATAGAATAGTTAAGATGAATTTATCAACAAATTAACAAGAAGTCTTGACTAAATTTGTACTTAATAATTTTAAACTTAACAAGTAAAAGGATCTTTAAATTTAAAATTGTGTTAAGATTTGAATTTTTTTATTGACGGATAGTCTTAATTAGATAAATTTTAAACTTTTTACTTAATTAACATGTCATATTCCTCTTGCTAAAATATATTAAGTGGATATTTAATTTTTAGAAGGATTGTAAATTATTTTTATATATATATACATGTTTGTTTTAAAATCTTTAGTAACTTATTGATTTGTGCTAAATAGTTATATGACCACATAACAGTTAGGAAGAGAAAAAGTGAGGGTGATATTTTTCTTTGGTCAAGAAATACAATTATATTTTTTTTTAGATTTCTTTTTTATTTATGTTCTATATTAAAAAAATTTAAAAAAAATTGAATTTTTATTTATGTGCTATATTAAAAGAATTTAAAAAATATTTAACTGTTAATTATATTAAATGTGCATTGCAAAGAAATTAAAAAGACATTTTTAGAATATGTTAAATGTAAAACTTAATTTGTCTTTATTTTCATTAATTACTCCACACAACTTTTTATAATTATGACTTATAAAATAATTAATAGTCATATTCATCATATTATTTGGTGTTTCATATAGTAGCCCTGTAAATAAAATCATTGTAAGATTTTATAGAAGATCACATTAGGTTTTTAGGTTATTATATTTTCGGTGCTTATTATATTCATATTTTAATTTGATTTGAAGAATAAGATGAAAAATGGTGATCGGTTTGTGGGAGTGGACGTCCATAAGAACTCGAAAGATATGTGTACTAATTTCATATTTTTCCTTCTATTTTTTAATGAGTAAGGAATTAAGAATGATGTTGCATTTTTATTGGTATGATTTATCTTTATTTTGCATCTTATGTGAATTTCTTATTGCAATTTTTTTGTTCAAAATAGTAACAAATTTAACAACTTTATTGGAAGTCTACTAAGTACTCATCAAACATTTTTCTCTTACATCAATATTATATTTAATAAAATTATCAAAATTTTATCACTCTTTATAACCGCGCGAAGCGCGGAGAAGTTCACTAGTTAAATATATACAAGGTGATGTGACACCTCTAACCTTCAATTGCATTTATCTTTCTTTCTCTTTTTATTTTTTTCATTTTAAAATTAATTGTGATATGTAAAAAAAACCACTCTTAAATCACTTAATTATATCTGTTAAATCTCTATTCCTATAATTTATTGCTTAGTTATTACTATAATATAATGGTTGAGACAATGAAAATTTTTGGCTTGTGAAAACAACAAACAACAGTAAATGAGAAAACAATTAGTTATTTTTGTTTCAAAATAATCTTTGTTTACCTATTAGACAACACACACAAAGACAATTTCTTCTTAAATCTGAAATTAGCATACGGTTTGTTTGAAAATTGGAATGCTTTACACATTCACTTGATGTTAGGTACTTTATTTTTGGTGTTTAATTATGGAGGTGATATTATTACTATATTTTATGTGTTAATTGCAATCTATGTTCCAACATTTGAATTTTTGATTTATTATAAATTAATCATGTTTTTTGTCAAAATTTTTGGTTAGTTTTAGTATGTGTTGCGAGAACCCGCACTCTTTTTAAAGGTTCAAGTTTGCAATTTACTTAGATACGTTGATTTTTTTTTAGTTTGTTTTGCATATCAAAGCCCAAATAAATAATAATTTATGATAAAGTAAATAGTGGTACGTTGTTTTAATCCCACATGTTGTAGTAGTAACACTTGCATTTTATCTTTATGTCTGTTATTTGGTTCAAAATTTTCACCATCATAACTCATATTTACATACCTATTTCTATTTTTAATAATATTCATTACTGTTGGAAATAATAATTCAAAGTTGGAATAAGAATCCTAAATTGATTAGAATTTGTTATTTATGATATTTACTTATTTATGTTTAATTAGAATTTGTTAGTTAGAGTGGTAAGTGGTTCTTAGTCCTAGTTTAATTTGATTTTTATTTTTATAAATACGGAAAATATAAAAACACACAAAAATATACAAAAGATACAAGAGCTTATAAATAAAATATTTTTATTCAAATTGGTATCAGAGCTTCTACGATACTGGTAGAAGATCTTAGAGTTTTCGCTGGCGGCGGGTGGCTATGACCAATATATGTCGCCCATTTGACCTATGATTATGTTGAAAAACGCCGGATGAATGATATATGTATGAAAAACATGCTAAGGGTAAAGACGTACACAAAAATAGTACAGATTTAAAGAAGTGCAACCAAACACAAGAAGAAGAAACTCTTCTCTAAATTAAAAGTTAGAGAAAGTCAAAAACAAAAACAAAAACAAAAAAAAAATAACAAAAAGAAAAGGAGTTGATGGGAAGGGCAAGAAGTTGGAGAGAAGTGATCCAACACAGCCAAAAAAAATAATATCGTGAGTTGGAGAAAAAATGCTCCAACACTTGGAAGTTGCAGAGAAGTGCTCCAACACAACTAAGAAAAAAAATATCGTGAGTTGGAGAGAAAGTGCTCCCACACTTGGAAGTTGGAGAGAAGTGCTCCAACACAACCAAGAAAAAAAATATTGTGAGTTGGAGAGATAGTGCTCCAACACTTGGAAGTTGGAGAGAATGTGTTCCAACACAACCAAGAAAAAAGAAATTGAAAGATTGAAGAGAAGTACTCCAACAATTGAAGATTGAAGGGAAGTACTCCAATACAACAACAATAACAAGAAGAAAAAGGTAAGAAGTATACAACTTTGAATTACGGGAGAGTGTTGGAAATAATAATTCAAAGTTGGAGTAGGATTTCTAAGTTGATTATGATTTGTTAGAGTGGTTCGTAGTGCTAGTTTAATTTAGTTTTTATTTTTATAAATACGGAAAATATAGAAACACACAAAAATATACAAAAGATACAAGAACTTTTAAATAAAATATTTTCATTCAATCTCACATGTTTTTTTTTGGAATATGGTTTGGAATATATCCGAACTTTGACCGCAATTTATGTACCAATCCCAAACTTTGGGCAGGATACCTTTGCACTATTTAATAATGTATTTTAAAGATATATAAGTGTCCACGTAGACATCATAAGTATTGCATCGTTATAAATAGTAACTTGTCCACGTGTGCACATATATATCTTTAAAATACACCATTAAATAGTGCAAGGTGAATTCTGACACCATCATTATTGAATTGTATATCAATATCAATATACAAAATATAAATTTATAAATTATTATAGGAAATGACATTCCTTATGAAATTATCAATACTTAAATGTATAAATGATGTACATTGTGGTATAATGTTGGTGTCAGTATATATTTCACAATCAGAATGATTAAAATTGAAATATCTTTAATTATAGTCTATATGCCTGAAAATGGTGTATATTGAGTTGTAAAGTTGGTGTTATTATTCGCTCTTAGGTAAATAAATTGATGTACAATATGGTGTAATGCTGGGGACTCTGTAATATAATTGTTTATAAAATAAATATTTTTCTAATAATAAAACACCAATTAAACCACAATTATTTTAAATGCCAAACTTTATGTGAAATGGTGTATATTAAAGTTCATAATACGTGATTATTTTTTTTTACAAATTGATATGTTGCGAATTTTAGTCATAGATTTGATTTTTCATAAGAAAAAATGGCTTTGAATAGAATGATATTTTGATTCGTGAGTGAATAGAATATTCGTTTTTGTGGTTATGAGAGAGAAAATGTCGTAAAAAGATAGAGAAGGAGAAAATTATGGAAGGAAGTTGAAAAATGGATGGGGAGAAAGTTATGGAAAGATTTTTTTATAAAATCAGATTAGTCGTATGTTTAAAAAATGGGATTTACCGAGTCTTTTTATTTTTTAATTTTATTTTTACCTAGTTTGTTGTGTTTTGTTAGAATTCTATTGTTATTTAGGAAAAAGTAATCTATTGTTATATATATATAGTGGCGTACGCAAGATTTTTTCAAAGCGGTGTCACCAATTTAAGGAACAAAAATGGCTCAAGAAGAAAATCAATGAAGCTTTTGCTTTAGACCCAAAAATTTGAGGCCCATTAATAGTGAACTTTATGAAAAAATATTTTTCTTAAAAATATAAAATTTTGATTGAATTAATTTTTTTAAAAAAATTTATGTATTCTTTAAATTAGATAATATTATAGAATTTTTAATTAAATCACTCACATCTTCATATTATTAAATAAAGTTTTATACAACATTAGTTAAAAGATTGTATTGCAAATAAAAGATTAACATCTTTAAAGCTTAATAAAAATTTAATAAAGCTTGATTCAAGTACAATACTATAGTTCTCTCCGATGAAATTTCATATTTTGAAAGGTATACATAATATCCTCAGTAGAAACACGACTAAATAAATTTTTTTATATATATAAATTGACGTTTGTAATTTTTTTAGAATAATAGCTCTCCATTACTGCACAATTAAATTTACACCAATATGATGTAATCAGCACAATTAGTTATTGAGGATCAAATAATAGAGGATTGCAAATAGAAAAAATAAAATTATTATTATGAACAAGCAAAAATAAAAATTCAAGCACATTATAAAATAAATAGAATAGAAAAAACATACTAACATGATATGGAGATCCGAGATGCTGAATAGCGATAATGGATGAACAAGAACGATAAGAAAATTGAAGAAACTCAGAAGTAAATATATAAATATAGGGATTTAAGGAGTCAACACTATTTTTATTTAACTATAATTCCAATCAATAAATGACTCAAAGATTTTGAGTTTTATTTTAATTCTAAAAATAAAAAAGAGTAGTTAAATTTTGAATAAATTAGAGTAGTTCGGTAGGTTTTTAATGAAGGGGCCTATTGTTTTGATTTTTTTTTAAAATTGAAAAATAAAGTTATAAAACATGGAGAAAAAAGCAAAAATTAAGAGAGAAGGAAAAAAAACGCGAAAACAAAAACACCCACTAGAGAATTGAACTCGGGATGTAACACATTCAATAAAACGCCTCTGCCACCTGCGCTAGGAGCATTTTCATGCAGGGGTGTCCTTTTAATTATTTTTACCTTCGATGCTTTTTTTTTTAGTTTTTATAGAGGTATATTCCGTAAAAAAATTCGACGAAGCAGTGTCACGTGACACACCTTACATATACATAAATCCGCCCCTATATATATATATATGAACATACTAGACACAATGAGCCCGTGCAAGCACGGATCCAATATTTGTTACTTTGTTTGTCTCAATTTATGGTAATTTATAATATTTTTAACGTAATTGTTAAATAATATATGTTACTTTTCTTGTTCCAATTTATGTAGCACATGTGAAATTTCGAGAGTTTAGTCATATTTTAATATGGTTTCAAATATTTTATTTTGTTAATTATTGTGATTTATAGAACTCTTATCATAATTTTCAAATAATATATATTACTTACTCAATCTCAATTATGCAGTACATATGAAATTTCGAGAGTTGATTGAATTCTTAGTACTATTTACATAATTTTCAAATAATATATTTTACTCACACAATTCTAACTATGCAATACATGTGAAATTTTGAGAATTAATCAAATTTTTAATATAATTTTGAATTATAATTTTTATAGTATGTTTTTTTTGTAAATTTCAAATAATATATGTTACTCTCTGTCCCAATTTATGTAATCACATGCGATATTTTGAGAGTCAACCAAATTTTTAATATGTTTTTAGAATATTTTAGGTTGTTAATTATTGAGATTTATAATATAATTTTTTCGTAATTTTAAAAAATAAGTTCCTCTCTCTATAAATTCTAGAAGTTGACCCTAGCTCCTCTTCTATTCCCTCTTTTATAATTTTACAAAATATGTTCCTTTCTCTGTAAATTCGAAAATATGATCCAAAGCTCCTTTTCTATTATTTTTTCATAAATTTTAAAAATAAGTTCACCCTGTAAATAAACAAAGGAACTTGACCTTAAGCTTCTCCTTTTCACACTTATTATATAGAGTAAAATTATATATATATATATATATATATATAT